>NC_058404.1:6210498-6293800 GCF_002201575.2 Neomonachus schauinslandi | reverse complement strand
AGAAAGAAAGAAAGAAAGAAAGAAAGAAAGAAAGAAAGAAAGAAAGAGGGGGCCTGGATGGCTCCATCGGGTTAAGCATCTGCCTTCGGCTCAGGTCATGATCCCAGGGTCCTGGGATGAAGCCCTGAATCGGGCTCCCTGCTCAGTGGGGAGTCCACTTGTCCCTCTCCCTCTGGCCTGCTTGTGCTATCTCTGTCTCTCTCTCAAATAAATAAAATCTTAAAAAAAAAAAAAAGAGCCATTAAGCCATGAGAAGACATGGAGGAATATTCAATGCATATCACCAAGTAAAAGAAGCCAGTCTGAAAAGGCTCCACACTGTCTGATTCCAACTATTTGACATTCTAGAAAAGGTAAAACTATGGAGAAATGAAAAGATCAGTGATTGCTGGGGTGGGGTGAGCTTGGAGAGAGGTGAACAGGCAGAGCACAGGGTACATTTAGAGCAGTGAAACTACTCTGTTTGACAATATAATGATGGAGACATGTCATTAAATGTTTGTTCAAATCCATAGAAAGTACAACATCAAGAGTGAACCCTTAGGTAAACTATGGACTCTGGGTGATGATGGCATGTGAGTGTAGGTTTACACTTGGTAAAAAATGTTCCATTCTGGTGAGGGTGCTGATAGTGGGGAAGGCTGTGTGTATGGAAGGCTGGGGGTCATATAGAAAATTTCTGTGTCTTTCTCTCAACTTTGTTGTAAACCTAAAACTGCTCTAAAACAAAAATAAAAGGGCACCTGGGTGGCTCAGGTTAAGTGTCTGACTCTTGGTTTTGGCTCAGGTCATGACCTCAGGGTTGTGGCATCGAGCCCTGTGTTGGGCTCCCTGCTTCGCATGGAGTCTGCTTCAGATTCTCTCTCCTTCTGCCCCTCTTGCTCATGTTCTGTCTCTCTCTAAAATAAATAAATCTTTCAAAAATAAAAAATAAAAACAAAAATTAAGTCTTTAAAAAATATGTCTAACAGTTCTGTTTATTACACAGAGTGGGTTGAATAAATTAGTAAATATTTATGGCCTACCAATTTTGCAGCCATTTGAAAAAGAACACATGAATTGAAACATAAAATAATATACTTTATTCTTAAATAACTGCAAGTACTTACTCATAGGACATGTATGTCTGTTGGGCACTGTTCCTGCACACTTTCTCAAATGCTGAAATCAGATTGGACACCATCCTCATTTCCTATTATCATTTCATATGAATGGATTTTTATATGGTGCTAGCTTTCTATCAGAACAACTATCAAAAACCAACTTTGGCAAAGATGTTATGTCACCAGACATTATATCCTTTTAACTTTTGCTCACTCTTTGTTTTAATACAGAGGTCAGTGAATTACAGCCTGTGGACCAAACGCAGCTCACCACTGTTTTTTGATGGCCTATGAGCTGAGAATGTTTTTTCTATTATTAAATGGTTGAAAAAAAATCTGAAAGGGGGATAATATTTTGTGACATGTGAAAATTATATGAACTGCGAATTTAAGCATCATTATATGGAGTTATATTGCAACATAACCATGTTCATTCATTTACGTCCTGTCTATGTTGCTTTTGGGCAATAAGGGCAGAGTGTAGATGGGGGGGGTGTTCTCATTAGTTCATGCTATCACTGAGCACACTGTAAATCATGGAGAGCTCAGTTATAACTCCAGATGTTTCATCCATGCCATGACATCTTATTTAACTTTTTGTTACCCATTGCAGATCCTTCATGTCAGAAAAAGAAAAGGAAGGAAAAATATCCCAGTTTGAATATCACACTTTTAAGGCACAACAGCATCTCAATTACTTTGTTATTGACTTAGATGGCGAAGAATTATATTTATCATCAGATTTTCAGCAAGAATCATTGCATGAAGAGTCGATGAATTGGGGAGCAACATCAGTAATCAAAAAACAAAGTGGTGATTTCAAATAGTTTCCCTTCATTCTTGATGATTTGATAGATGTGAGCAATATGACTCAGTTGTTTGTTTAAAAAGTCAGCATTGAGTTTAAAATTATGAAAAATTCACCTCTATGAAGAGTCGGCCTGTGATGACTGCTGTTGAGAATACATTAAAAGAAATTGAGAAAACACCAAGTTCAACCTGAAGTGGAATCCCATAAGATGTTTTGCAACTGATGCTTAGTAAAATATGTGTGGGGCAGAAGGCATCTTAGCTGGACAAATTTACAAAGCTTGTGAAAATGCAAAGTGTTGAAAGCCTATGGTCATTTGTTTTATTATTCTTTGCCAGGTACTCTACAGAAAATATTTGGCTATATCTTATGTTATTGTACGAATAGTATCAGTGGTCATTTCATTGGCTTTCCTAGACTTAACCATTGTGCATTCTGTAGAATGTTATTGGAAATAAAAGGTAAATACCCTCACTGTCTTCCACATAGCAGTTTGGTGGCTCAGCAGTGGTAAAGTTTTGTTGTGATTTTTATAGCTTAGGGTCAAAATTGAATTTTTTTTTTTAAATGAGAAGTATTCTCAACCACTGCTATGGAACACTGCATGGCTTTGGGAATTAGTTTTTGCTGAAGGCTTGATGGCATTTTTTAAAGAATTCAATCTAAAATCGCAAGGCAAAACAGTGCTTACATGCAAAACTTACATTACTATAATGTCATTTTTTAAAATTTTATTTTATTATTTATGTTAATCACCATACATTACATCATTAGTTTTTGATGTAGCATTCCATGATTCATTGTTTGCATATAACACCCAGTGCTCCATGCAGTACGTGCCCTCTTTAATACCCATCACCAGGCTAACCCATCCCCCCAACCCCCTCCCCTCTAGAATCCTCAGGTTGTTTCTCAGAGTCCATCACCTCTCATGGTTCATCTTCCCCTCTGATTTCCCCCCCTTCATTTTTCCCTTCCTACTATCTTCTTCTTCTTTTTTAAACATATAATGTATTATTTGTTTCAGAGGTACAGGTCTGTGATTCATCAGTCTTACACAATTCACAGTGCTCACTATAGCACATACCCTCCCCAATGTCTATCACCCAGCCACCCCATTCCTCCCACCCCCCACCACTCCAGCAACCCTCAGTTTGTTTCCTGAGATTAATAATTCCTCATATCAGTGAGATCATATGATATATATCTTTCTCTGATTGACTTATTTCGCTTAGCATAATACCCTCTAGTTCCATTCACGTTCTTGCAAATGGCAAGATTTCATTTTTTTTTTGATGGCTGCATAATATTCCATTGTATATATATACCACATCTTCTTTATCCATCCATCTGTCGATGGACATCTTGGCTCTTTCCATAGTTTGGCTACGGTGGACATTGCTGCTATAAACATTGGGGTGCACACACCCCTTCAGATCATTGTATTTGTACCTTTGGGGTAAATACCCAGTAGTGCAATTGCTGGGTCATATGGTAGCTCTATTTTCAACTTTTTGAGGAACTATAATGTCATTTTGACAACCAATGTTTGACTCTCAAATACTGTCAAACTACTGTGTACACTTGCACTGTTGTCAAAAGTTAAAGCAAGAGGCAAGCTCTCTAGTCTCACATAGTTTGCAGTGGGTATAATTTTTAAGCTCAAACCATGGTTCCAGCAGCGTTTTTGGGGCCCTATGCAAGAGCAAAAGAAATTTCCATATTTCAAAATCCATTTAACTGTGCAGTTGAGGAGCTTTTACCTGACCTCCAAGTAGAAGTGCACTTGGAGGAAAAAAATGTACTCAATGATCATCTGCACTGTAGTAAAATGTTACCACTATCAGGAGAAAAATTGAATAGAATTCTAAAAGATGGTTTCCAAGTGATGAGGAGCCTCTGTTAATATCATATGTTCATGGGTTAGTATCAGTATTTGCAGTTTCTATCTGTGCAAAAAGACATTTTCTATTTTTTTTAGTTCTTTAAAATTTTTTTATTTTATTTTTTATTGAGATATAATTGACATACATTATATTAGTTTCAAGTGTACAACATAATGATTCAATATATGTTTATATTGCAAAATGATCACCATGATTAGTCTAGTTAACATCCATTATCATACATAGTTAAAATTTTTTTCCTTGTGATGAGAACTTTTAAGATCTATTTTCTTAACAACTTGCAAATATACAATACAGTGTTATTACTATTGTTATTTATAATACAGTATTATTAACTATAGTCACCATGCTGTACATTACATCTCCAGGACTTGTTTATTTTATAACTGGAACTTGGTACCTTTTAAACACCTTCACCCATTTTGCCCTGCATATCCCACCCCCTGCCTCTGGCAATAGCCAGTCTGTTTTCAGTATCTATGAGTTCTGGGTTATTTATTTATTTTTTTCATTCCACATGTGAAATCATATGATTTTTGTCTTTCTCTGTCTGATTGATTTCACTTAGCATGATGCTCTCAGGATCCATCTATGTTGTTGCAAATGGCAAGATTTCCTTCTTTTTTTATGGCTGAATAATATATTTACATATACCACATTTTCTTTATCTTTTCATCCTAT
Organism: Neomonachus schauinslandi; assembly: GCF_002201575.2. Taxonomy (NCBI): domain Eukaryota; kingdom Metazoa; phylum Chordata; class Mammalia; order Carnivora; family Phocidae; genus Neomonachus; species Neomonachus schauinslandi. The sequence goes on along the minus strand of NC_058404.1, from coordinate 6,289,298 downwards.
TGATGGATACTTAAGTTATTTACATGTCTTGGCTACTGCAATGAACATGGGATGCAGATATCTTTTTGATTTAGTGTTTTTGTTTCCCTACCCAGAAGTGGAATTGATGGATCATATGGTAATTATTCTGTATATTTTTTGAAGACCCTACATACCATTTTCCATAGTGGCAGCAACAGTTTACATGCCCACTGACTGCACAAGGGTTCCCTTTCTCCACATTCTCACCAATGCTTGTTATTTCTTTGAAAAGACAGTTTCAAACATGAATTGCATGAAATTTCATTACAGATCAACACTGAGAGATGAATATTTGCCATTGATTTTGATGATGAGAAACACTAAATTTAATTCCTAATTAAATGAAATGTGCATTTCTTTTTTTAAAAAATATCTTATTTATTTATTTATTTATTTATTTATTTGCGAGAGAAAGAGAGAGAGATAGAGATAGCGAGAGAGAGAATGAGTGGGGAGGAGAGGGAGAAGCAGACTCCCACTGAGCAGGGAGCCCAATGTGGGACTCGATCCCAGGACCCTGTGATCATGACCTGAGCCGAAGGCGGACACTTAACCGACTGAGCCACCCAGGCGCCCCGAAATGTGCATTTCAAAAAGCATTCCATTCTTCTCAATAGTAGACCTATATTAGGAAAAAAATGTACTCAATGATTATATTTTGAATTTCATTAGTAAAAAATTTGTAGAAATTTATTTTATTTCTTATTATGTAATACCCACAAAATACCTTTGGCTTTGTCCTTTGGCCTGAAAAATCTACTTCTTATTATCTGGTCCTTCATAGAAATTTGCCAACTCTTGTGTCAGTGCATGCAGAGTATGAGAGAATGGGCCGGATATATTTAGCATTTTATTCTCACAATGAAAAGTGGGATATTAGGAGTTTACTCACTTGGCCATGACTTAGTCACACCTTGCTGGAACACTCACAGACATTCATACCAGAGCAGGACCACCAGGTTAAGAAAATGCGTGTGCTCTACATCCGAAGTCAGGCAGAGAGAGGGTCAGTAGGAAGGATAGGACAGTAACTGGACAACAGAAATCAGAGACCCAAGTGGCAGGGCCAGACCACAGTGAATGTGAGAACCCAGCACAAGACATATTGCTTCATGACAGGAACTGAACAGGGTAGGATAAATCTACAGTTCATAGCTGCAGATAGCTAGGATCATGAGCTTCAGTGGGGGGGACATCACTGGAAATTAAGGGGTGGTAGAAGGGAGAAGTGGATGTGGGGAAATGACCTGACACTGGTGGAAAATGAGGTGGGAAAACGTATGCATCTGGTGCAGCTAAATCAGACTCTAGTGCTGGCCTGTAGAGAGATGGCCCAACAGGAGTTCTGAGTCTAATCACACATGTCATTTAGTTCAATAACAAGAAAGTCTCTCTCCTCTTTCTCTCTCTCTCTCTCTCTCTCTCTCCCTGGTCCTATTTTCTGTTGGATAAGGGGAAAGTTAGGGCCAAGTTCTGGAAAACCAACCTCTTTCCACCATATCTCATTCTGTCAGTCACTTCAGAATCTAGCAAGTATATTTTCACCATATTTGTTGAACTTGGCCCAGGCTTGGTGTCCTGAGTCACTTTCTGTTTTTTTTTTTTTTAAGATTTTATTTATTTGAGAGAGAGAGAGCACAAGAGTGTAGCAGGGGGAGGGGCAGAGGGAGAGAGAATCTGAAGCAGACTCTGCACTCAGTTTAGAGCCCGACACAGGGCTTGATCCCATGACCACGAGATCACAACCTGAGCTGAAACCAAGAGTCCGACACTCAACCGACTGAGCCACCTAGGCACCCTCTGTTACTCTCTAGAGGCTAAAGTCCACCATGGAGATCAGATCCTCAGACAAGAGAAAGAGTTCTGCTAAAGTCTAAATGTTTATGTCTCCCCAAAGTCATACGGTGAAACCTCACCTCCAAGGTGATGGTGTTAGGAGGTGAGGCATTGGGAAGATGGTGGAGTCATGAGAGTACAGCCCTCATAAATGGGATTAGTGCCCTTATAAAAGAGGCCCAAGAAAGCTCTCTCGTGCCTTCCACCTTGTGAGGACACAGAGAAAAGTCACCATCTATTAACCAGAAGGCTCTCACCAGCCACAGACTTGGCCAGTGCCTTGACCTTGGACTTCTAGGCTTCAGAACCATGAGAAACAAATGTCTGCTGATTATAAAACACCTAGTTACAGTATTTTGCTACAGCAGCCTGAGCACACTAAGACATCTGCTTGCTGGATCAAAGGACAGGACAAGACTCCAAGGTCTGGGAGTGCAGTGGGAAATTCTGACTCGTAGCAGGAGACAAGCCACAGGCCAGCAAGAAGGTGCCAATCCAGAAGTCAGGATGGGCAGAGACCAGAGACACCAAGTAAGGGATCAGCTGGGAAGTAATGGTTCAAAGCGGTGATGGCTGGGTAGGAGGTGCAGGGAAAACACAGAGATGGACACTTGGAGAAGCGGCTGTTGGAGGGTGCATCAGGCACAGCTGCGTTAGTCTCAGACTCAAATCCCAGCTGCCCAGAACTTGCACTTATCAAGCTCTTGCATCATAGGAACAACAGGCAACAATGGCAATAACATCACACCCACAAGCATTCATCTCTCACATCCAAAGAGAAAATAGAAGTGCATACACTTCCTCGAACAAATTCGATGAATTTATCTTTTTTGAAACACCCAAGGCTTCTGACCACTTGCCGCTATTCTTCCCTAATGGATAATTTTTCCAACTCCTACTTATTGTTTAGAAGTGGGCCACCCTTTCTGGACGGGGGGCAGGGGGGCTTGGCAATATGCAACAAAAGTGTTAAAAAAGTGCATGTCACCCTACAGATGATTTTTCAGTTTTAAAGGGAAAAAGATACCTTTATAATTGGAGAAAACCTGACAGACAACCTTACCCAAATGACCAAATTTAACATCAACCATAATGGGACACACTGACATCATGATTCTTGATATGTTACCTTGAGGACACAACATCACTTACTAAATATCAATGCTAGAAAAGGTTTAACTGGAATGGAATTATGAACACACAACGAAACAGATCTAAATGGAAGGGACTTCTGAAAAACCTCTGGCATGAAAAAGAGCAATCTCATGAAAAAAAAATCTGGGGGTAACTGATCTAGGTTCAAGGAGATGCAGATACAATGCATGATCTTTGATGGGTCTGTAGACAGAAAAAAATATGAGAGATAGTTTTGGAACAATTGACAAAATTTGAACATGGTTGGCAAGTTACACTGAATTTAATCATTTACTGTGGTTATGGAGGATATCCTTCTTCCTAGGGAAAAAATGGTAAAGTATATAGGTGTGAAATGTCAAGAGAGAGACAGAGAGAGAAAGAGAGAGAAAGAGAGAGGGTGGCCGGGGTCAGGAGGAAGGTAACAAATGAGGGAGAAATACAAATAAATGTGGAGAAATGTTAACAATGACTCTAGACAAAGGGTATAAGGATATTTGTTCTATTCTTACAATTTTTCTATAGGTTTGTCATTTTGCTAAATAAAACATTGAAAAAAGAGAGAAGTTCCTGTAATTCTACTTCCATGAGTTTATCTTAAGGGAATAATTATAAAGTTCCATAAAGATGTATGTGTAAGTACATTTATCATAGCCTTGCTTATAAAAACAAAACACTTTTAAATAGTCTAAATTTCTAACAATAGGAGATTGGTTAAGCAAATGACAGTCTTGTTTTTCAAATATATGGAAGAGAATATTATGCATTAATTAACATTATTTTAAAGGATACTGTTTCTGAACATGGAAAAATATTAATAACATATTGCTAAGTAAAAAAAGCAATTGGCGAAAACATGGTTGTATATTTCTAAAAATACATATATATCATCACATGCATTCTTAAAGTTATTTGAAATATTAAAAGGACATACACAGAGATATTAGTGATATTCTCTTTCAGGCTGAGATTATAAGTGATTTTGAGAGGAAGTGTTTCTCTAGTTTTGTTATTATTTAAAAAAATTGAACATATATTGCTATTCAATTTAGGAAAAAAATTTCTCTAAATATGGTTAAAGTCTTTTTTTCCTGGTTATTTATAACATCTCTCAATTGTTGAAAGTTGCATTTTCTTTGCTATTTGGATATGTCATTGTTTTGTGTCAAATATTCTAAGATTTTTATGAAGCACTATACCCTTTACTTATTTTCCCCCCGGCTCTGTACCTCTTCCTGGAGGCTTTTATTTGGTACCATAGACTAAAGAAAGCACATATTGATGTCTTGGTTTATTAGTGCTGACACACAGGGAAATAGAAATATAAAGTGGTGTTTACCACTCGACCAGCTAACACTTATCTACACCGGGGAGTTAGTGCCGAAAAGGGAAGATGTGACATATCCAAGTGAAATGGTTTAAATACCAAGACAGGCCCTACTTGCTAAGGAGAATGTTGCCCGGAATGTAGGAGATTCTTGTTGGTTGAGAAGGAACCAGAGACCCCTCTGAATACCTTCATGAATGCTGTTACAGCAGTAAGCCCCCATAGTGTTCATGCAATGGTGAGCAGATCACAAAGCCTTCCTACAGGGTGACACGGATGGCAGGAGGCACTGGAATGAAAACCTAGAAAAATATGCCTCTTCCTGGACCACATATAATGTTAGTGATGTTAATATTAAATAATAATAAAAACAAAAGGGAACAAGAACCCTGTCCTCGTTTAACCTCATTTTGTCCTCTATGAAAACAGAGGGTGGGGCGTCCGTTGAGTGTGTGACTCTTGATTTTGAATCAAGTCGTGATCTCAGGGTCCTAGGATCGAGCCCTGGGTCTTGCTCTGCGCGCAGCGGGGAGTCTGCTGGAGATTTTCTCTCCCTCTGCCCCTCCTCAATGCCTGCCTCCACACTCGTGCTCTCTCTCTCTCTCAGATAAATAAATATTTTTTTTAAAAAAAAGGAAAACAAAGAGTAATATCAAGGAGAAGGGACTCCACACCCTACTCCCACCCCACCTGCATAGGGGTGCCAACAAAGGAAGGGCCTTGTCACTTTAAAAGGAGAAGATGCTGCTGTGTGGGACATGCCCTTTCCAGGTCACTAACACACATATTGCAATAAGCCAACTAACATTATTATTAATGAGATTCCCTGATTGTGGCTTAAGGGAGAAAAGATTTTGCATATTTCTTTTGGAGGAAACACCAAACTCATATATCAAAGACCCAAATTTTAAGTAAGTGTCTCATCTACACATGGAAGCTTGAAAATGTCACTGGGGTGACATGCTGCCCCCCAACCCTGTTATATCCCCTCTTCAGAAGGTCCTGGCTGCAGGCCAGGTTCGCTTTCTCCAGGCAATCTGCGAACACAGTTGTCTGTGGGTGCTGCGAAGATCCTCTTCGTCATCTTCAATGTGCTCTTGCCACTCGTTCCTCCCATAGCACATATCATTCTTCATCGTAATTGATTTTTTTCCTGGCTTGTCCTCAAAATGGACCGTCAAGCACCCATCATAATGTGAGGTGCGGAGCAGGCGTTTAAACAATAGTTATGGAATGAATGAACCCACCCCTCCCCAGGGGTGCTCAAAAGTGGTCTTCTGCTCTATGCACCCGGAGCCAAAAATACAGCGTTCAAAACTGAAGTACTTAAGTTCTTTTTTTCCTTTTTAGTTGTGGTAAAATATACAAAACATGAAATTTACCTTTTTAACTATTTTTAAGTGTATCGGGCAGTGGCTTTAAGTACATTTATATTGTTTTGCAACCATCCATCTCCAGACTTGTTAAAGTCCTCAGCTGACATTCTAGACCCATTAAACACCAACTCCTCCTTCTTGCCTCCCGGAGCTCCTGGAAACCACCATGGCACTTTCTATCTCAATGAACGTGACTATGCTAGGAAGAGCCTGTAACTGTTAGTGTAGTGACTGAATGTGATGCACTCCCATGTGGAGAGTCTACTGTTTCAGCACCATTTGTAGAATGACCCATCTTTAGTGCACTGATTATTAAAACATAGAGCAAGTCCTAACCAGTGGTCTTTTCTTGGGTTAATGTTCATGGCCCTTAAAAGGGAACTTATTTCCTATTATTAGGGTATAGAATTTAAGATATATCAGGAAAGCATACCTTATTAATTACATAAGAGATTTTCTACATACATTATAATTATTGCTTGGTTTATTTGATTTGTTACCAACCCAGAAGGGTAAATGTAACATACTCCACACCAAGGGAAGGACTTCTGGTTCCCAGTCTATTGGTAAGAAGCTTAGAAGGTCGTCACTCCATTCTCACAATAAGTAAAAGGCTGAACAAACTGAAAATCAATAATTCTTCTTGGATCTGTAAGAGAAGTGAGGTCACACAGCAAACCACTGCCCCCAAATTTGGAGAGACCCACAGGCAGCTCCAGAGAACTCACCAGAGCAGAAACCCATGACCTGGAACCTCTGTGGAAACAAGTGCTGGGGTCGGAAAGCCTGATCTGTAATTGATGAATTGCGGGAGGCTCAGAGTGGATAAGACCCACTCATGGGAGGAGACGCTTTTGTCAGTCTTACCTTGTGAAACTCTACCAGGTTCTCACTGGGAACACAGAGGAAAATCCCTTCATGCTTACAGAAGGAAGAGGGGGAAAAGAACCACTTTGGAACATGCCAGAACTTGTTCTTTTTAACAATGTCTGTTCCCAACGGAATTTATTTAACTAGAACCTACATAATCAGGAGGAAGGGAAATGCCCAACTCCAACCCCTTCTAGCATCCTGTTCTACCTAATGGGGGAAATCCCCCAAACTGAGAAGCATGCGTGAATTTCACAGTCCAGAAATTTCACAGTGCAGGCTCACTAACAGACTGAGACCTAATCACAGAATGCTTCCCCTCCCCCACACCTCACCGCCATCTTCCTAGGGGACTACTCCCAGCAGTCCCATTTACCCAGTACATCTTGTCCAGCTATGAAGAAAAAATTATGTCATAATAAAAGGCAAATCACACAGTTTGAAGACTCAGACTCAGCTATGGCAGGGATGCGATGTTGGAATGATCAGACTGGGGATTTACGACAGCTGTGATTAATGTGCTAAGAGCTCTAACAGATAAAGTAAAAGCATGGTAGAACAGATGGACAGTGTAAGCAGAGGGATGGAAATCTCAAGAAGGAACCAAAAAGGAAAGTTGGCGATCCAACACTTAGTAACAGAAAGGAAGAATACCTTTGATGGGATTGTTAGTAGACAAGACACAGCTGAGGAAAGAATCTCTGAGCTTGAGGATATGTCAATAGGATATGTCAACCTCCAAAATTGAAAAGAGGAAAATGACTGAAAATAAAACGGGAACAGAATATCCATCTGTAGGACAACCACAAAGGGTGTCATATGTGCATTATGGGATTCGAAGAAGGAGGGGGAAGACAAAACGAAAACAGAAGAAATATTTGAAAAAAATAATGATTGAGAATTTCCCCTAAACCATAGATCCAGGAAGTTCAGAGGACAATAAGCAGGAAAATACTAGAAAAGCACAACAAGGCATATACTTTGCAAATTATGGAGAATCAAAGATACAGTATCCCACATCTACTACTTCTATCTATCTTTTTGTGCCCTCTCTTTAATTTACCTTTGGAACTTTTCCTGCTAATTATTTGGTACATAGATGGTCACAACTGGTGTATCTTTACCAGGCATTCTACCCCGTACCATTATAAGTGCCTCCTTTGGACACTCAATTCATAGTTTTTTCATTATCTGAATGTCCTTTGGACATTAGGATTGAGATCTCTGCACTGCATTTGCTGGATAGAACTTTACCCCCATTTTTGTATTATAATCCTCCTTGGTTTCCCTTTGTGATCCAATCTGAAACTCTGTTTTTTATAACAGATGAGTTAAGCCCTTTTAAATTTATTAATATGAAAGTGAAGTTTGGTCTTGGTTGTATCCTATTGCTTAATGTTTTGCTGTTTTATGCTTTAAAATATTATTAAGATAGTTTTACAGTTTCTTATGAAATTAAATTTACTCTATGATCTAGAAATTGTGCTCCTTGGTATTTCCTCAATGAGTTGACACTTAGGTACACCCAAAAACCTGCACATGAATGCTTTATTCATAATTGACAAGACTTGGAAGCAACCAAGACGCCCTATGGTAGGTAGATGAATGGATAAACTGTGGTACACCCAGGCAATGGAATATTATTCAATTCTAAAAAGAAAGGAGCTATCAAGCCATGAAAAGCCATGGAGGAGACTTAAAGCCATTATCACTAAGTGAAAGAGGCCAGTCTGAAAGGCTACATACTGTGTGATTGCAACTATAGAACATTCTAGAAAAGGCAAAGCTGTGGCGACAATAAAAAGATCAGAGTTTGCCAGGAGTTAGGAGGGAGAGAGGCTGAGCAGAGGGGGTTTTTAGGGCATTGGAAATATTCTGTCTGATGCTATAGTGGTGGGTACATGTCATTGTACGTTTGTCCAAACGCCAAGAGCAAACCCTGAGGGATGATGATGTGTAGGTTCATCAGTTATAACAACGGCACCCACTCTGCTTTTGACAGCTTGTGTCAGGGCAGGGGTACCTGGGAACTCTCCGTACTTTCCCTTCCATTTTGCTGTGAACCCAAAACTGCTCTAAAAATAAAGGCGATTAAAAAAAATTATTAACTGGGTGACCTGTTTGCTTTGTTTCTGTGCTTAGTTATTTTGATAATTAGGAAAGTTGGTATTTTCATTCAGAGATTCCATTCCTTTTCCACCATTATATAACTGCCTCAGAACTCTTTTTCCTTAAATAAGATCTGTTAGTTCCCTTCTAAGAACAATGGTACAATTAGCTTGTTTCCCTTCTCGCCCCCTTCCCACTCCTCAACCACCGATTTTATATTCATTAATATTATTATTCATAGTTTTGTCTTAGTACTATTATATGTGTTTATGCTTTAATTACTGTATTCGCTGCAAGCAGTATTTTAAAATTCCCAGCTATTGAGGATGGAGCAACGCAATGAATTTCCTTTAATTTCCAACCTTCGGCCTCATTGTCACATTTCTACCAACTGAATCTTTCTTCTGTTGTTGGGGCAGGTGACCTAAGTATCCCAGTCCACCATCCTAGTCCTTATATTTATGTCTCCATCCTCTATTTAGATACAAAGGACTTTTTTTCTTTTTTTGGCCATTATTTCCCTAACTTGTCTGGCTGAGAGGCAGCCTTTACTAATTCCCTCAGCGGTGTCCCAGGAGCAATGCCTCATGAGTTGTAGAACGTTTATACGGTTGTGGTTTGTCTACTTGAGAGGCGGATTCTGGCTGTCACCCAGGCAGATGGCACATAGGGCGCACCTGGGTGCTCCGTGCCTCTTGGGTTTACCTGTTTAGCTGAACCACCTGAACCACGGGGGTGGGTGGGTGCTGGGAGTGCTCCTGCCTGCAGTCAGCCTGCTCCCCTCAACACACTTGCCTCCGCTGTCCCTCTCCCTCACCAGGTGCAACAGAGCTGGTGGATTTCGACATGCCCTCTTCCCTGCAGTCCCTCTTGAGCAGCTTTTGCCCCACATCAGTGGACTTTTGCAGCCTTTAGATGTAATTTGTCCTCTGTGGGTTATATCTGCCTTCTAGTTTCACTGGGGGGGAAAAAATGAAGCCTGCCAAATGGCTTTGTTCCCCTTATGGCTTTTTTATGATTTCCAGGAGAGGAGAAAAATGCTGACTCACAAAGCTTTGTTTACACTGATGCACAGAAGCTTTTAAGTTCTAAATATATGGCTTTCTTTTTGTTGTGCTTTTGGATATTTACTTCTAATTTTATTGCTTTATGGTCAAAGAACATGGGCAGTATGATATTGATTTGATTCTATTGATTGAGAATTTCTGTGCAATTTAGTGCATAGTCACATTTTTTTTTTTTTTGAAGTTCTGCTTGTACTTGGGAAAAAATGTATCTTCTAATTGCTGGGCTGGAGTTCAGTAGATGCTCATGAGGTTAAGCTTGTTTATAGTTTTGCTTATATTTTTCTCTGTCCTTTGTTATTTTTCTCCTGCTTCTATCGTTCGCCGAGAGCAGTGTGTTAAAATCTTCATCATGACTGTAGATTGGACCATTTTTCCCTTTTACTTTTTCAACACATGTTTTCTTGGCATAGGTTTTTTATTTTTAAGATTTTATTTATTATTTGAGAGAGAGAGAGCATGAGTGGGGCAGGGTGGGGGAGAGGCAGAAAGAGAGGGAGAAGCAGACTCCCCGCTGAGCAGGGAACCCAACATGCAGGGCTCCATCCCAGGACCCACATCATGATGTGAGCCAAAGGCAGATGCTTAACTGACTGAAACCCGCGGGCACCTCTTGGTGATAGGTTTTGTGTAGGTTTTCCTATTTATATACATTGTGAGTATGTATTGTTTAGGTCACACAAGCACCCAAGTGGTGCTAATCCTCCTGGTGAGTTGCTCCTTTCTTCCTGATGTGATTCTCTCGACTCTCCTGGGTTTTTTTTGCATTAGAGCTGTTTCCTCTGCTCAGTATTATATATTACTTTATCTCAACCTGTCACTTCACTTCAAACCTCTGTCATAGTGTTTCATTTGAGGTGAATCTCTTCTAAATGACATAGAGCTGGTTTTTTAAAAATTTAAATTCCAGTTGTGTCTGTCATTGAACTTGTAAGTCTAGTCCTATTATTGTGATAAATGTTTGGATTTATTTATACTTCCTATTAATCCCTCTTTTACTTTACTTCTTATATGTATTTTTCTTTTCTACTGGATTGTGCTTTCTTTATCCACCTCTTTTCACTGATTTATAGTGTACTAATTCTGTTTCTATTCTTTATTATATTTTAAAATATGCACACTGTATTTAACAAAGTTCTAATGGTATTCAATGTTTCTATCTTACTGAACCATATCAAAATTTGAGAATATTTAACCCTGATTTTTAACATCCTTTCTTACATGTGTTTTATTCAATACTTCAGTTCCAACATGTTTTTAATTTCCCCAAATATTTTACCCTCAATGTTTTAAATAGTCAGTGTTTGTTTAAATGGAGCCACATGCTTACCAATTCTTTTTTTTTTTTTCCTAGAGCCCTATGAGGGGTTCGATCTCATGACCCTGAGATCATGATCTGAGCCCAAATCAAGATTCAGATGCTTAACTGACTGACCCATCCAGGCGCCTCATGCTTACTGATTCTTAACTCACCCTGACTTGTTTTACTCCTTCCTTTGGGTTCAGTATCCTTCTTTCGGATGTGCGTGCCTTAGGAGTTCATTCAGCAATGTGTCTGATTTGTAGATTGTTTTGTCTTCCTCTGAAATGTCTTTGTTTCCCTTCACTCTATGATGATAGTAGCTGCAGTAGACTTTTAGGTGGAGAGTATTCTCTCTCAGCAGTTATCGGTCTGTCATTTTCCAGCATGTGAATGTTAGTATTTATTCTTCATAGATGCTCTATCCTTTTCTTTTCAGTTTTTTTTTAAACACATTCTCTTTGTGTTTGCTGTAACAAACTTTCACAGTGAAGTTGTCCAGTGAAGATTTATTTTTCTTTATTGGGATGCATATTAGTTATCTTTTGTTGCAGAACAAACTACCCAAAAATGTAGTGGCTTAACATAATGCATATATATTTTCTCATTGTTTCTGTGGGTCAGGAATCCAGGCATTTCTTAGCTGGCTGCTCTGCGTCTGAGTCCCTCCCCAAGGCTGCAGTCAGGGTGTTGGTTGGGACCACAGTCATCTCTCAACTGGGGCAGAATCTGCTTCCAGACCCTCATGGGTGGCTGGACTGAGGACCTCTCTTCCCTGCTGGCTGTGGGCCCAAGGCTGCCCGCAATTCCTTGTCAGGCAGTCTTTCCCACCTGAGCAGGTCAGGGAGAAGAGCCAGAGAGAGAATGTGACAACACAGAAGTCATGGTTTTTTATAACTAATCTTGGAAGTAGCACCCCATCACCTTTGCCAATATTCTATTTGTTAGAAATAAGTCATTAGATCCAAATCGCACTCAAGGGTGAGCTATGCCACAGGATGTCAATACCGGGTGGTGGGTATCATTGGGAGCCAATGTAGAAGATAGAACACAGGACATGTGATTTCTAAATCTGAATATTTATGTTTTTTTTTTTATCAATTTTGGAAAATATTCAGCACTACTTTTTTTTTTAATTTGACTCTTCTGTTTTTTTTTAAGATTTTATTTATTTATTTGAGAAAGAGAGTGAGAGAGAGCATGAGAGGGGGGAGGGTCAGAGGGAGAAGCAGACTCCCCACTGAGCAGGGAGCCCGATGCGGTACTCGATCCTGTGACTCCAGGATCATGACCTGAGCTGAAGGCAGTCACTCAACAGACTGAGCCACCCAGGTGCTCTAATTTGACTCTTCTTTTTCTTTATTCTCTCTTTTAGGATATCCTATAAAACAACTGTTGGAGCTTCTTATTCTATAATCCCTTTAGCTTCATCTCTCTCTCTCTTTTTTTTTTTCTTGTTTCTAAGCTGATTTCTGTCTGGGCTGCAGTCTGGCCCATTTCTTCAAACCTACCTTCTATTTCACCTCTTTGCTCTTCAGCCATCTGCTACTTAACTCATTCAGTAAATTTTCGGTCATTTACCATATATTTTAACACATTTTTTTTTTTTTTTTTTATTTTTTTTATTTTTTTTTTTAAAGATTTTATTTATTTATTTGAGAGAGAGAGAATGAGAGAGAGCACATGAGAGGGGGGAGGGGCAGAGGGAGAAGCAGACTCCCCGCTGAGCAGGGAGCCCGATGCGGGACTCGATCCAGGGACTCCAGGATCATGACCTGAGCCAAAGGCAGTCGCTTAACCAACTGAGCCACCCAGGCGCCCTATTTTAACACATTTTATTGGTTCTTTTAGTGACATTTTTGTTTTTCAAGTCTGTTAAGGAGTTTTCAATTATTTTAATTCTATGGTATTTTTAAGATTATTGTTGTGCTCTCAGATGTTCCTGGGAATGTTAATCCTCTATCGATGAGGGCTTCTTGCTCTTGTGAATTGTTTCCTCATGTGTTTTGTGAGCTTTGGTTGTACGTTCATCTTTAGAGCTTGATCCAAGGGAATCCTATGTGGAGTGGGCTGGGAATTTCTCTTGAGAATGATTTTGTACATCTATCTGTCTGGTGCCCCAGTGATACCAAAATCCTGAGGTCAATTTTGGTGTATTAATTTCTCTGTTTGGGTATTCTTGAATCACCTAGGCAGAGTAAATTGGAACCCAGTCTTTTAGTTCAGAGGTTGGCAAACTTTATATTTAGAGGGTCAGATAGTCAATATTTTGGGCTTTATGGACCATTTGGTCTCTTGCCATTACTAGCTTTGCCCTTGTAGTGGGAAAGCTAATAGATAATAGATAATATGTAAACAAATGAGCACAGCAGTTTTTCAATAAAACTTTATCCAGTAAAAACCAGTGGCCGATGGATTTCGTATGTGTGCCATAGTTTGCTGATGTTCGCTCTAGTTAGATACAAACTCAGTTTTTCAATTCTTTTAGCAGACGTTTACATTTTTTAAAATTATTTTTTAACCAGAGCTCAGGGAGAGACCAATTTGATTGCTGTATTTTTGTGGAAAGAGTGGATTTCTTATGAGTGACCTCTTCATGAAGGGTTCAGCCATTTGAAGATTTTCCAGTTTTTAAAAAATTTTTAAATAAGATTTTATTTATTTATGAGAGAGAGAGAAGTGGAGAGGGAGAGGCACAAGCAGACTCTGTGCTGAGAGCAGAGCCCAACTCAGGACTGGATCATGACCTGAGCTGAAACTAAGAGTTGGTCGCTCAACAGACTGAGCCACCCAGGCATCCTGAGGATTTTCTAGTTTTATGCAGGGGTCTCAGTCCTAGCTCCCTGCACTGAGGAGCCAAATCCTCATGACCTAACAGGACTAGGGCTGGCCAGTCAAATTCTATTATGCAGGGTGTTTTTAGGTGTTTCATAAGCATTTGAAATAATTTCACTGAAAAAAATCAATGCTTCTTCATTTCTTCTAATTGTTATTTTTAAAATTACTTATCCGTACATGTGTAACCCAAAAACCCAATGTCTTGAATGTACTGATATACTTCAGAGATAGGGAACACTCACTTTCACCAAAGTTACTCTGAATATCACTTACAAAACCTATACCTATTTAACTTCTGATAACTTGCATAGTCAAATGTACTTTATAGCCCAGGTATTAGCATATTGGAGACCACGGATGTACTTTTTAATGTCATTTATTACTTTAGAAGAATAAGTGTGAAAATATGAAATGGAAAATTATTTAAAATAATATTAATAAAAGGATGCTTTCATCTATTTTATTTTTTAGGGTTTTCATAAGACTCTATTTTAAGGGTCCTATTGCTAAATGGAAGGTTTGAACCTATCACTTTAGAGAGAACTGGAACTCCCTGTCCTGCTATCTCCCTGCATTCGTGAGCTGAAGGCAAATGGGATCAAAGTCAAGAACATATTGGGGCTATGGTGTCAAAGGAAAGAGCTGAACAAGAAAGAAAAATGTGCTCTGTTTCTATTTCCACCCTAAGTGGGTGGACTGCGATCCACTTCCCACACTAACTATGTCAGACTCCAGTGTATATATGGGTTCAGTCCTCAAAAATACAGTCCTTACCCCTTACCTTTGAGACCAGCTGTACTTGGGTGTACTCAGGCCATATGTGCTTCCAACCAACTGGCTACAAATTTGGAGGTGCCACACCTCCTCAGGTTCATTAACTCCATAGAACAACTGATAGAACTCAGGACAACACTATACTTAGGATTAGGGTTTTATTATGAAGAATGCAAAAAGAGACACATAGGGCAAACTCCGAGAGAGTCCTGGACACAGAGCTTCTATGCTCCCTCCTCATGGAGTCAGAGTGCATCACCTTCTGGGCACATCACCCTCTGGGTACATCTGGTCACAAACCAGGATGTTCATTGAGCTTTGGTGTCCAAAGATTTTACTGGGATTTAAATGATTAATTAAATCTTTGGCCACCTGATTGAATTCAGTCTCCAGATCCTCTCTCCTCCCAGGAGGGTTGGGCGGCTCAAAGTTCCAACCCTTTACTCATGTGCTTGGTCTTTCTGGGGACCAACTCCCATTCTTGAAGCTATCTAGGGGACAAATCCCAGTCACCTTATTAACATAACAAAGAAACTACTATTACTCAGGAAATTCCAAGGGTTTTTGAAGCACTGCACTGGGCACTGGGGAAAAAATCAACTCTATTTTTTTTATTATACCACAGCTTTTGGGGGATTTTCTTCGGATTCTTATTTTGGATTTCCTCTTCTCCTCTCTCTGTGACACAACACAGCCCAGGGCTTACTCTCAGTTGAGAGCTGGCATCAACTTTCTCTACCTTCCTTAGTGGCAAGTAGAAAACAAAGGGGAATTCGGGGGAAAGGAGCCTACCGGAGGCCATTTCTCTTCATTTACCCTTCCTTTAGTTCAGGCAGAAGTATTTTCTGATGCCTGAAATGGATTGGCTTAGTTCCCAGGGTAGGAAGCCACAGAGCACGGGGCCAATGCGGGGATCACACTAGAGGGCCTCCTGTGTGTGTGTGTGAGCGCGCGCGCTCGCGTGCGCACGCGCCCACCCAGATCCAGTAGGTGGCTGGACATGACGCAAGATTCAGTGGTTCAACATCCTGGCACACATCAGGAGACTAATACACATGCTGAGGCATTTGTTTTGTTTTCCCTCATGTTTTCGCTTCCTTTCTAGCAGCTTCATTTCTGCAGATTGGTCTATTTTTCTCTATTTCTATTGAAACTAATTTTCTTGTCCCAATTCTTGCCTTTGTCAGATTGTATCTCTTTTCAGTGTTTTTTTCCACGATCTTTGAAAGTTCCAAATAAAAGTGCATGTATTTATGTGGAGTGAATAATGCATGAATCCATTTCTTTCAATGCATGAAACTGTGCTCCTTATAATGTCACTCATTAATCTATATGGCAAAAACAGTGGGAGAAGGTCGATATGGTTAAAGATAATTAGCAATTGATTAGCACCTGAGAAGCTAAATAAAAAGACACATTTCCCCCCAATGGCTTGAGTTGATAAAAACAAGAATTCTTGTTTGAGGCAAGTCATGGTGTTCAGGACTGCAAGGAAGAAAAATCTTTGCATTAATATGAGCATGAATCAAGGTAAATGTTTATTTGGGAAAAGAGACAGGAACCATTCCCAGTATTCATTATAATGTATTTTGTTAAAGAATATCTGTCACCAGAAGTCTAAAATCTTTATAAACATTTAGTGGTAAAATTTTGAAATACTGATATTGCAACACCAATTAAGCCTACTGTTTTTCCCAAAGTATCCGGTATTTTCATGGAGGCTCTTCCTCTTTGGAGTCTTTTCAGGTAGACTCACAAAAAGCCGGACTCTGATGGGAAATAGATTTGGGCGTCTGAAGGGCTGCAGCGCTGGGGGGCGGGGGGCTCAGACGCCAAGAGCATGACTGCGTCGCCATCCTCAGCTGTCTTCCCACAGCCTTATGCACACGTGAACAGGAGAGACGCCTGTACATCCTCGGTGAGAACGGATGCTGACATTTTCAGTCAAGACAAAGGCTTCACCTGGGGCTCGCTTCCCATGTGGTGTTTTCTGTGCTTCCAAACCCGCCACCTCCTATCCTCTCCTTTCTCCTTCCTTCTTCCTACAGGAGGCATTTTGGGAGACCCATACTCGGCCCCCTCCTCCACGTGGGTGAAACAGGTGGAGGGCTGTGGGCTCAGCTCTTCCGTCCAAAAGTCCCGAGGCCTTCTCCCAAATCGGGAAGCCCAGATTATGGGTGTGCGTCCCCTGGAGGAGGTCCCTTGGAGGATGCCACCGCAGCTTGCTGGGAGGGGCCCCGAGTCACAGGCTCCTCCCACTCCTGGTCCGCCCACCGCACAGGGAGCCATGCTGGTCACCCCCTGGGGCTGTGGGACCCGCTGGACTGAACCCTGGGAAGGCCTCTCTACAAACTCTTTTTTTTTTTTTTTTAAAGATTTTATCTATTTATTTGACAGAGAGAGACATAGCCAGAGAGGGAACACAAGAGGGAGGGTGGGAGAGGGAGAAGCAGGCTTCCTGCGGAGCAAGGAGCCCAACGTGGGACTCGATCCCAGGGACCTGGGATCATGACCTGAGCCGAAGGCAGACGCTTAACGGCTGAGCCACCCAGGCGCCCACTCTATAAACTCTCTTTGAAAAAAACAGAATTATTACTTAAGTATAGGTGACCTGCAATGTCACATTGGTTTCAGGTGCACAACGCAGTGATTGCACAATGAAGTTTCGGGCGCGTGGGATGGAGACCTGTCTTGTGGCTGTGCCCTAGGTGTGTCCCTTTGCTCCTTCAACCTGCACCTGCCACCTGGCCTGCTTGCCTCTTTCTCGTCTCTTCTTCCCTCCACGCACAGCGCTGGTACTTCCAGGGAGCTCTACCTCCATTAAAACCTCAGGTTCATTAATAATTGTCAAGCCGATACAGGTTAACGTGGAGAAATAAGCAGGCAGGCAGAAAAATACTTGAATTGCAGTGCCTTCTCACCCCTAAACTTCTTCCCCATTCTCTGCCATCGTCAGGCAGTAATTTCTGACAGTAGAATAGCCTTCTGTGATGGAACACTGACTACTAATCAGAATCTTACCACTAATCTTTTTGGATTCCTTTAGTTCCCCCTATGCAGTCTTTTATTCATTACAGAGTATTTGATGATGATCTTTTAGGAACTGGGCTCTACTCTCCCTGCCTGCCTAATATAAAGTCTAGAGGCTTCCCTATGATGTCAAAACCACTTCAGTTTCAAAGAGAATCATCTTTGCTTTCTTAACTGGTTTCTCTCACGGGTGTGGCCTGAAGGACCTGGGTAGAAAACCCTACTTCTTGCTACATAAATAGCTTTGGTTTTGCTGCAGTCCTAATGGGCCCTCTTTCTGTAGGAAGAAAAACATATTTCGATCAAATCATACCTCATGTTCCTTAATGAAAGTCCCAGTCACCCTTTGGTTCTTCTGCTGATACTGCAGATTTTGGCCGTTAATAAAATAGGACCGTAAGAAAAACTTGTCTGACAATGATAATGATACAATTACTAATAATGAACTTACATCTTGTGGTACAGTCACAGTGAATGTGAACGTGCTTTAGGCCGTCATCCGTAAGCCTGATGACAACATTCCGATAGAAGCGTATCAGTGTTCCTTTTCACGGAAGAGGGGCTGTGGCTCCCAGAGACCAGGCCTCGAGGTTCCATAACCAGGGATCCATAGCTGGTGATCACCAGATTGACCCTCCGGCACCGTTGGGTCCAAATCAGTCTTCTTTACTCATCTGTCACCAGTAATCTCTTATCCTTACACCTTCCAGTTGAGGGACCTGGCTAGAGACTCTAACTAAACAGTTAAGAAAACAAGTCTTTATCACCATCCGTAATGTAATAATCAAGCCAAGGCTTGTCGGTGATCATTTTCCTCTGCTTCATATGCACATTAATCACAAACCTATTTTTGGAGAGATCTACCTCTCATAACTTGGAAAGATTCTGTTGGGAAGGATGCTGGAAACTCTGGAGGGGCTGATTAGGTGCACATGCAGTGAGGGGACTGGTTTGGTTATAGTCGGGACTCCAAGGTCAGGAAGCCAAACCTGTATTCAAAGGCCAGGAGGGCTATGTTTAATTGGGGTTTACGTCTGTAGCTGAGGGGATCTGGTGTGTCAGGGTTGGTGCCGTGCACATCTGCAAACACTGGTCGGTGATGATACTTGGGAGGAGAAAGGGCTTATTATCAGTGTTGTGTGAGTTCTACTGGGCTAATGGGGCTGTCAGAGACAGGCTTGGAGGAGTGACTTAGCCCCCTCTTTTGAACTTGGGGTACTTGGGATGAGGAGTCTCTAGGCACTTTCTAGGTATTCTAAATACAAGTCACTGTTAATGCGTAAGGTGGAGTGAGATGAGCTAAGTTCATGACAGGGGGTCCCTCCCCATGCACCATCAATATGAGAAATGAGAGAGAGGCCTCTCCATCTGGGCTGAGCAAATAGGATGGGAAGGAAGAGAAAGCTGCTATTCCATGGGCAAGTCAGGGCTCGGGGATTTCTCCGACTGCCCCATGGCTTGCTCATGTCAGCAAGACCAATTCTCGACACTCACCCACAGGTGCGAAGGGGTGTCCTCAGTGGGCAGCTTCATCCAGAGGCCTTGTAACACGAGAGGGCTAAGTCTATACACTGAAGTCCTTGCTCACAGCAGGATGACAACCCCAGAGGGAAAACCAGGAGGTGCGGACTTGGGACTTCTGAATGAACTTGTGCATTGACAGGGAAGCTAGCTCACCTAGCAAGCCTTCACTGGCCTCCCTTCTGAAATAAAACAAATCTCAATGTGGTAAACTGATCACACCAAGCTTGGGAAGCAGTCAAAACCCTATTAAAAACAACTGATTCCATATATCTTCTTGGGCAAAGTCAGAATTTTTTTCCTAACAGCTATTGGTATTCTGCTCAGTGTGCCCTTTGAATTCACTGTGTTCTCTTAGACTCTGAAGTAACAGTAAGTTTCTGTTTCTTTCATACAATTGAAATGAACGCAACACAAGTCATTAGAAAATACCATAAAATGCTATTTTTTAAATTTAATTTAATTTTATTATGTTATGTTAGTCACCATACAATACATCATTAGTTTTTGATGTAGTGTTCCATGATCCATTGTTTTCATATAACACCCAGTGCTCCATGCAATACGTGCCCTCTTTAATACCCATCACCAGGCTAACCCATCCTCCCACCCCCCTCCCCTCTAGAACCCTCAGTTTGTTTCTCAGAGTCCATAGTCTCTCATGGTTCGTCTCCCCCCTCCGATTTCCCCTCCTTCATTTTCCCCTTCCTTCTCCTAATGTCCTCCATGCTATTCCTTATGTTCCACAAATAAGTGAAACCATATGATAATTGACTTTCTCTGCTTGAAAATGCTATTTTTAAGGAGTACCTGGCTATATCTTCATTTTCCTTTTTCTTTTCATTTTAAAATAGGCTACATGGCTCTGGTCTGTGAGAGCTCTGTGATATTAAAGCCACACTCAAGCATATCTGGATAAGCACAGAATGTCCCAGGCTGCAGTGGGACGGTGCCTCTGTTCCGGAGCATGTTCAGTGATTCTGGAATAAGGAGCCAGGAGTCAGAGGATGTTGAACTAGCAGAAGACATAGCTGAGATGTGTGGTATCCTGGTCAGCAAAAGTGAGGGCAAGTATGGGACTTACCCACTTCGATTATCCAGTGCTTAGCACAATGCTTGGCCCATCACATGTGTTTGATTCAACTTTATTTGAAGAGTGAGTGAATCCAGGAACATAGGGCCAAAGTTCTAGAATGTTTCTTATGCTCTGGATGCTCCTTCTAACCTGCCTGGAATGACCTGATACTTTGTATTCTGCCCTGAAGTGGTTTTGTCTTGCTGTTGATTCCTTCCTGTATTTAAAGGTCTGAGGTCCCACTGCAAGGCTGCAGGCATTTTCTGATACTTTGGAGCCAAAAATGTTCTGGTGGTCTATTACTATATTACCAACTATCCCAAAGCGTAGTGATTTAAAATAACTGTTTTATTATATCTAAAGATTTTATGGGCCAGGAACTTGGGCATTGGCTCAGCTTGGGGATTCTTGGGCTATGGGTGGCCCTGACTGGGGTTCCCTTTATACCTGGTGGGAGGGCTAGTCTGGAGGACCCAGGTGTCTTTCTTCACACGTCTGGTGCCTGGTCTGGGATAGCTGGGAAGCAGGGCTCAGCTGGTGCTGTGGACAGGACACCTCCATACATGTGGTCTCTGCAGCTTGGTGGTCCCAGACTGAGCAGGAAGGGGAAGTCATCCATTTGTCCAGTCTGGCATAGGTACTAACACATTTCATTTCCACTCTACTGTATCAGCGAAGCAGCTCGAGAGCCCACCTAGATTCCATGGGAGGGGATCCTTTCCATGGAAGGAGTGTCCAGGAATTTGTGGCCATCTTTACTTGATCACAAAGAACCTCAAATTGAAAATGTGTCACATTAGCCAAAAGGTAGAAACAACCCAAATGCCCATCCATGAATGCCTGGAGAAACAAAATGTGCTCTTTGCCTGCAATGGGGCATTTTTCAGCCATAAAAAGAAAGAACAACTTGACACCTGCTATAGCATGGATGAACCCCGAGGCCATCGTACTGAGTGAAATAAGCCAGTCATAAAAGGGCAAGTATCAATCCCCTTATTTTTTCTTAAGGATTTTATTTATTTTAGAGAGAGAGAGAGAGCAGAGCAAGAGAGAGAGCACAAGCGGGGGGTAGGGGCAGAGGGAGAGGGAGAAGCAGAGCCCCCATCCCCGGCCCAGTTGAGCAGGGAGCCTGACGAGCAGCTCGATCCCAGGACCCTGAGATCATGACCTGAGCCCAAGGCAGATGCTTGACCCACTGAGCCACCCAAGTGCCCAATTAGGTGATTTGTGAATGTCATTTAAAAATTAACTACATTGAAGACTTTCTTATGCCCAGGAAGGTTTATTCCTAAATTATTAATGTTGGTTTTTTTTTTGCTTTATTAAAAGA
Organism: Neomonachus schauinslandi; assembly: GCF_002201575.2. Lineage (NCBI taxonomy): Eukaryota > Metazoa > Chordata > Mammalia > Carnivora > Phocidae > Neomonachus > Neomonachus schauinslandi. The sequence continues at coordinate 6,267,693 of NC_058404.1, read as the reverse complement.
AGTAAAAGTGAGTTATGAAAAAAAAATATATTTTTTTACTAATAAGTACTCTAACTCACCGGCCAGCATCTATCAGAATCAACACAGGATGCCTCACCCAACTTGTCTGTGTATATGCAAATTAATTTAGTTTTTCCTTGCAGTTGTAACTACTCCATGACAGAATTACAGACCTAGTGGGTTTAAGGGAAGCAATAGTAGTACTCTGTCTTGAATTTAGATTTTTTTGCTGTCTTTTTACCCCTAGCGACATATCATTTATTGCCCTGTATCTTCTATAATGTTTGTGTTGATAATTTTGTGGAAAATCTAAGCATAGCGTATATTCAGAAAAGTGCACAGATCTGGGGCGCCTGGGTGGCTCAGTTGGTTAAGCGACTGCCTTCAGCTCAGGTCATGATCCCGGAGTCCTGGGATCAAGTCCTGCATCGGCCCCCCCTCTGACTCCCCCATGTACTCTCTCTCTCATTCTCGCTCTCTCAAATAAATAAATAAATCTTAAAAAAAAAAAAAGAAAAGTGCACAGATCTTAAGTGTGCAGTTGAATGTGTTTTCATGAAGTGAATTCACCCATGGAATCTGCAGCTACATCAGGAAAAAGAATAATTCTGGAAGCCCGCTCCCCAGCGGTAGCTTTGCTCTGGACATCTGCTGTCTCAGATATGGTTTCCCTGCTTTTGAACTTTTTACAAATGGAATCGTACAGTAGTTATTCTTTTTGTGTTGGCTTCTCTCAGATTTATGTTTGTGAGATTCACCCATGTGCAGTGTGGTTGTAGATCATTTTATTTTCATTGAAATATACCACAATTTATTTCTCCATTCTGCTATTGGGCATTTGGGTTATTTCCAGTTTTTTTGGATAATATGAAAAGTGCTGCTATCAACATCCTTATACAAATCTTTTGGTACAGATGTGCTGCCTATCTGTTGGATTTGTTTGGAGAGGGTGAATGACTATGTCACAAGGGATGCAAATGTACGACTTTACTTGTACATGCCAAACAGGGTTCTGAAACCGGTTATATCAATTTATATTACCGTTGTTTAAGAGTTTGCTTTGCGCTACATGCTCTCCAAACTGGAATTGTTAGCCTTTTTCATTCTAATCATTCTGGTGGAGGGTAGTATGACCATGTTGTACTGTCTATTTGCCAGTTAGATAACTACTTTTGTGTCATACCTGTTCAAGTAATTTGTCCATTTTTTCCTAATGGGTTGTCTGCCTTTTTTTTACTGATTCATAGACACTTTAAAAATATCATCTGGATATGAATACTGGATAGGTTTATTGCAAATATAGTCTCCCATCCACTGGGTTGCCTTGTTACTGCCTGAATGGTGTCTTTGAGGAATGGAAATTCTTAATTTTAATGTATAGAAGTATAAAATAATTTTTAAATTTTTTTCTTTTTGCATAAGACTTTGTGTGTGTGTCTTATTGAATGTATTTCCCTACCCCAAGGACAAGAAGAGAATATACTCTGTGTTTTTTTTCTTTATTGTCTTATCTTTTAATTTGAGATATGCAGTATTATGATGTGTGATAGTTAATTTGTTCTTCGATGGGACTAACATGTAAATCAGTGAGCTTTGATTAAGTAGATTGCTTTCCATTGGTGGGTGGGCCTCATCTAATCAGTTGAAGGCTGAATGGACCCAAAACCAGCCTTCTTAAACGAGTGGGGATTTTCTTTCTTTCTTTCTTTCTTTTTTTTGTTTCAATTCAATTACCCAACATATAGTACATAATTAGTTTTATGTGTAGTGTTTAATATTCATCAGTTGCATATAACACCCAGGGCTCATCACATCACGTGCCAAGAGGGGATTTTCCAGCAGACTGCCTTCAGACTTCATCCATACTGTTGACTCTCCTGGATCTTGAGCCACATTGGCCCTACAGATTTTGGACTTACCAGCCTCCATAATCACATGAGCCAATTGCTAATAATAAACATCCTTCTGTATATACACACATTTATTCTGTTTCTCTGGAGAATGCTGGCTAACACACGGTGCAAGATGGAGGTCAAGATACATTTTTCAGTTACCCTGGAGCTCCCAGAGCTCCATGGGAACCCAGTTTAATACTATTTATCTAGAACTCCTATCTAAAGCATTCTGTCGATATACCATTTACTGCTGCTTCTCACTGCCCATTTTTCCTTAGAGTCAGTTTGGAGTCTCTGTAGTGTGGGAATTAGCTTCCAAATGGGAGATACTGGCCTGTCAGAGGGGCTGCCATTGACATCTGAGTGGGGACGCCCTGCCAGGAAGCACAGTTGGGTATGTCAAAGGCAGAGGCTATGAAGAAGGGCCATATGAGAAGAGAGAGGTGAGCAGTGGGGAAGATGGTGGAGGAGAATCTGGAACATATGCCCTGGGATCAGTGGGAGAATGGCGGCTAGGCTGATGGGAGTGGGAGCCACGTTAGCTCAGTGCTGGGTAAGGTTGCTGCCACCGTGACTCAGCCACACCCTCTGACTCTGCGTCTTACCATATAACCCCAACTATGTCTTACCTGGTTTTCCATGTTCGTCAGGATGCTTGTTTCTGAGACATAATCGTATGCAGATGGTGGCAAGCTGGAGAAGCGATGGAGGAGGAGGTATTCAGAGTCCCTTGGACTCTTTGATTTGTAATTATGTGCAACCTTACCCTTTAGGACCTGCGGGTACCCCAGGGAAAACTGTCGTATCAGATAATGCCTTTTTATTATCCTTTATCTCACACCTGAGCTACCTCATTAAGTCTGCAATTTGTTACATAAATTGTATGGGCCCTTTTGGATTTATTGACTGTAAGATTGGAGACTAGTATTTGCGTGGTACGCCCTATTGCAGTTTCAGATCCATAATAGGTATTGGAATTCTGGAGCGTGTTTCTTTTAGATTTAATTCAGCCAAGGAGTATCAGTTAGTATAAACAAGTCTCTGATGAAATTTCCCATCGAGGACGAGTTATGAAGTATACTTTTCACAGGATAATTCATATAGGTGCTTGCTTGATGCCTGGGAATCACAATTCATATAGGTGCTTGCTTGATTTCTGGGAAGGCAAGGACACTGCAGGATTCAAATGTTAGTCAAGTATCCTTTTTATAAATCCTCCCTTCCTTCTCCCCTTTTTTGCCCAAGTGATCCTGTGGAACATGATGAGGGAGATTTTTAAATTGCATTATTTAAGACTAGGTTTTATATATGATGTACATACAGCCGGACTTAGGAAAGGCACATTTATTTTTGGTTACATGCAGAAGACACTCAATATATATTTGTTAACCGAATGATCAAAAATCACAAATATTACTTTTAAAATAAAATCGCTCATTTAAACTCTGCATTGTTCCCTAAGTGTTAAGCCCTGGAAAAAATGATCCCTTTTGTCAATATCTAGTTATTCATGCTGTGTTCTATCACTATTATAATCAATACACAATTTTTAGGACAATTAAACTGCTTGTCCTCATGAAAATTTATCCAGTTGTTACTATAGCTACCAAAGTGCAAGAAGCAAAACAAAACAAAACAAAACAAACAAACATAAAAATCTTTCTCTGTTGTGAAGACCAAAAAAATGTCAGCATTGGAAAATCCTTGAAGCATTGAAATTCTATGTAAAAGAATCCATAGTTATTATTATAGAGGTCCTTCTCCTCTGACCTCTCGTCCTCAGGAGGACTACCAGATCGTTTTTCCAAGATGTGCTGCTTCTGCATTCCTTGATGGGGGATGCTACAAAAAGGGCAGCCAGAATCTGAGTGAGCCATCTGCTTCTTGATGCTGCGGCCCTGTACTTGGACTCCAATAAGTAACAGATTTGAGAATATCATTTGATGGCAGATCGAGAGTGTGAACACACAGGGATATTCTCTACAATGGCGTGTTAAGTTGGCTCCTAAGAATTTAATATTTATGTTGGTGTCTCTTACCGTGTCATCCTGTTTTATGTAAGAGGAAGTATCTGAGTGGAAAATAGGGCGTGGCTGAGGTTAGGTGCCGAAGGTGGCGGCAGTGGTCAGGGCAAGAGCAGATCGGGGACCAACTCGGGTCCGGAGCAAGCTGTCCAGAAGACATGCCATCTGCGGAATGATGTTAGTTGAGACACAGTCGAAGATTCGGGTCTGCAGGGTTGCCAAGGACACAAAGCAAAGGAATCTAGAAAGTGGGTGGTAGGATGTATTAGTGAAGGTTCTCCAGAGACACAGAAGTAGTAGGATGCTCACACACACACACACACACAACGAGGTTTATTGTAAGGAACTGGCCGACAAGGGGTAACATGCATGGTGGGCTGGCAGGCTGGGTCCCAGTACAAATCTGTCTGCTGGATAATACTCTCTTACTCGGAGGGAGGAGTAGGTCTTTTCTTCTGTTTAGACCTTCAAGGGATTGGTTGAGGCCCACCCACATTATGGAGGGCACTCTGATTTCCTCAATGCCCATTGATTTAAATGCTAATCTCATCTAAAGGCACCTTCACAGAAACACCCAGAATAATGGATGACAAACTATCTGGGTACCATGGCCCAGCCAAACTGATATGTAAAATTACCCATCATTTACTTTTGGATAATAATACATTTTTGAAGGGTGGAGCCCTTCTTCCACAAGGTAGAGCAAAGTGAGTGTGCTTTCTGACAAGAACCTTTCCCTGATCCATATGCTTTGTATGGTGCTAGGAATATCGCACTAGGTTCCAAGGGGCACGTGTATCGCGCCCCCCTCTTTGTTGAGGTCGGGGAGTCCTGGCAGAAAGACTCTGCACTCCGTTAGTGGGCTGCACCGTGGGCCTTTGCAATGTCAACTGCTAGGACAAAAAACACCGAGGGAAGTGAAGAGCTTTTATGATCAATATTGAGAATGCAAATATATACCCTGGGAAGTCCAATTTGAACACCATCTCGACCTAGATAAGCTGTTTGCATAGCGCCAGCGCCTGTGGTCGGTATGCAGGCTCTCTATCTCTCCATGTTGTGAGTCTTCTGCGAACAGGACAGACACCCCCAGCACCGCGGGGGACAGAGAACAAAGAGGCAGGGCCCTGCCTGCCTGGTGCCTCTCGGTCTGATCCAAATGCACAGCTGCCGAGTACATCAAAGGGAACCCGGCTTCCAGGGATGCGGGCGTGGAGGAAGATCAGACACTGGCACTTAGCGGTTTCCTTTTATTTTAGCATGCTTACCAAGGCCTCGGCCCCCTGCAGATGGATTCATTTCAACCTCAGCAGAGACTCGCTTCCAGAAGCGCCTCTGTTTGCATAGGACAGAAGCGAACGGAAATGGGTGTGAAGACATTGATAGGCATATCCACATATCTTTCTATAATCATTTAGTTTTCTGGCTATGAACAAAGTCCTGTTCTTGGGAGAAGACATAGAAGAAACAAAATAATGAAGGAGATAAATCAAAGCTACCCAACATTAAATAACCAATTAATAGCGAGTATTTATGGTGTGCCAGGTACTATGCTCCAAAAAACTGCTAGTAAGACACGTACGTTCTGTGTGCTCCATAGAGATCTGTATGGACGAACCTTCATACCGTGTTCACCTATGTTATCCTGTCTCTCTTTTCTCATATATATGTACGTGCGTGCGTGTGCATGTGTGTGTGCATGCGTGCGTGTGTGTGTCTGTATAAATTGTTAAAAGCCTGTCTGTGCATGTACGTACATTTTTTATTAAAAATAGAGGAATTGGGGACACCTCGGTGCCTCAGTCGTTAAGCGTCTGCCTTTGGCTCAGGTCATGATCTCAGGATCCTGGGATCAAGCCCCGCATCAGGCTCCCTGCTCAGCGGGGAGCCTGCTTCTCCCTCACCCTCTGCTGCTCCCCCTGCTTGTGCGCACGATCTCTCTCTCTCTCTCTGATAAATACATAAAATCTTCAAAATGGAGGAATTGTTTGTATGGCTCTGGATATTGCCTTTTCACTTAAAAATGACTTGTGAGCTTTTCTTCATGTCATTAATATGGAGTCATGTCATTTATTTAATTCTTTCTCTGATTCAATATTTAGGTTGATTTCAATTTTTTGCAATTATAGAAAATGTTGTTATGGTCTTTCTGGCACATGCACCATTGCTTATTATTTGTTTATTTATTTATTTTTTAAGACAGATTCTCAGAAAGGAGGAGGATCCCAGAGGATGAACAATGTCAACATTTTTGCTGCCTGTTGCCTAGTCACTTCTTTGGAAACATCCACTGACGTAGAGCCCCTCTAGCAGCGCATGACGTCGTAATGCTCTACTCATTAATTAGTATTGACTGGTATTTTTAAAATTGCCTAATGAATGCAGAAAGGAAGAGAGCACATTTTAATTAGCAATTTGTGATGACTTGGAGAGATCACAGTATCTGGGTGAGTGCCGAGTTATTCTCCACCTGGGCTGACTGGAGGGGGCAGCCCTGGAACTACGCAGGACAGAGTTGGGATGGGTTGTGTATGTTTAGAAAAGGTCTGCTCTCAGATTTTGTGGTAGGGAGAAAGTGAAACAAGGTGGGGGGAATCAAGTGAGTGGAAGTGCTAAGCAGGGAAACAGGGCAGGAAGAGGGCACCAAGACTGGGGTGACCGGTCACTGTGGAGAGGGATACCTGTCCTCCAGAGACTGACTATGGGCTCTGAAGTCAGAGGGCTCCATGCGGATCCTGGCGCTGCATTTGGTACCTGTTTGACGCTGGTGAAGTTACTCAACCTTCCTGTGGCTCAGTTAATCGCCTAAAACATAAGGTTGACGAGAATACTCACTTCCAATAATTTTGGAGAGGATCCAGGGATGGATGCATTAGACTTAGAATCCTTAAGACTTAGAATTGTGCCTGGCTTTTGGTGGACAGCTGTAAATGCAACCTGTTCTTACGCGCACTCAAGCACGTACTTCTGGGGACACGTTTCCCAACGGATCACACTGCTTGGACACCAAGTTCTTCTGCTATAGTATTTCTGGGACATGAATGGCTTTGCAATCTCTGCATACTATCCTCACATGGATTTTCTTATGTCATCTCCCTCCCTTCTTTTCAGAAATATTTCTTGTGGACTTCCTATTGCCACACACTGTCCTAGACACATGGAGTAGGGTAGTGTCTCAGTCTCTTTGGGCTTTTGTAACAAAAAGACCACAGACTGGGTGGCTTCTGAGCAACAAAGCTTTATTTCTCCCTGTGCTCGAGGCCGGGCAGTCCAAGTTCATGGCACTGCAGATCTGGTGTCTGGTGAGAGACGGCTTCCTCATACATGGCTGTCTTCCCACAGCAGCCTCACATCGTGCAAAGAAGGAGCTAGCTCTTGGGGGTCCCTATTATAAGGGCACTAATCCCAGTCCTGAGGGCTGCACCCTTATGACCTAATCATCTCCCAGAGGACCTGCCTCCTAACACCATCACATTGGGAGTTAGGATTTCAACACACACATTTTAGGAGTGGCACACACATTTAGTCTGTAGTAAGTGGTGAACAAGCCAGATGAAAATCCCTGCATTCATGGACCTTAAGATCCAGTGGATGTGTCTTGTAAGTGCTCCATGCTTTTCTGATTATGCGATTATTCATGTGCTCCATAGAATGCTCTTCTCTCACTTTTCACCATGCAATCCTCACCTTTCTTAACATCCAGCTCCAACTCTACTTCCTTCCTCCAAATCATCCTTGACTCCTTCAGCTAGAATTCAGGGTCACCTATGGATTGGGCATGTGGTCTACAGGGAGCCCTGGTGATGGTTTCCTTGAATGTTTGAACCTCTCATTCTTCACCTCCCTGCTGGCACTTATCAGTGGTTATTTATGGTAGTGACCCCTCTTTCCTGTGAAACTTAAAGCTTTTTGCAGATAGTGTCCAGGACTTATCCATCTTTGTCTCCCTCGCATGGCCAAGCACAGGGCCATGTGTGTAACTGATGATTAATAAATGTTTTTTGAAGAAAGTAAGTGGAGGAGGGAGATGGCATGATGAGTGTTGTTTCATATGGGTATACATCAGGCAAGAACCAGCTGACAGAAGAAACAAAGTACTGTCCTTAGTACAAATGGAGGGGTTCCCTCCCAGTGAGTCCTGGGGACAGGTCAGTGGTGGCGTCCTGGGATTCTTCATTGTAACGGCATTTTAGGCATAAAGGATGAAATGTGAAATTTGATTGTCCCAAGTGCATTTTCCAAAGGATTCTTGTCCAGCCCATCTTCCTTGGACCCTCAGATATTGTATGAGTTTCTTTTGGCTTAAAATAATACAGTTTTGTTATTTTACTGTTCTGGAGGTCAGAAGTCCAAAATGGGTTTCGATGGGCTCAAATGAGTGCGTCGGCAGGGCCGTATTCCTTCTGGGGGTTCTAGAGGAGAATCTCTCCCTTGCCTCCTCCAGCTTCTAGAGGCAGCCCCATTCCTTGGCTCATGGTCCTACATGGCTCCAACCTCTGTTTCTGTTGTCATAGTTCCTTTTCTGACTCGGACCCTCCTGCCTCCCTCTTGTGATGGATATTAGGCCAACCCAGTTAATCCACGTTATCTCCCCATCTCAAGGTCCTAAACTTAATCCTACCTGCAAAGTCCCTTCTGCCATGTAAAGTACTATATTCACAAGTCCTGGGGATTAGGACATGGATGTCCTTGGGAGGATCATAATTCTATCTATCATAGATGTTAGTGTCTTCACTTATTTGGTTTCCAGGTCTCCAAATGGGCTGGAGTTGACAGGTGGAAGCAGGGTCTATGGTTGATGTTATCAACTAGTTAGAGCGTGAGGCCCGTGGGTATTCTATTGAGAATAGCAGGTGCTCATGACTGTTGTGTGCATCCTTCCTGATTTAGCATTCTGCCATGACAGTGCCCCTGACTTGCAGACCTACTTCCTGAATGTTCTACCCTGTTTTCCATACTTCTGTTCCCATAACCTAGAACAATAGGGAAATAGAATGGTGACCCTGAAAATCAGTCAGGATGGCTTTGAGGGTAGAGATGGAGGAGAGTTGGGGAGAGAAGTGAGGGATGGTGAATAACTCATAATTATACTATTTTAATTTTTGTCAAGATGATGGAATATCTTATTAGGCTAGTTTGCCCCCAAAATATTAAAAAATATATTTTGCACATGGGGAATGTTGCTTTTTTTCTTAATATTATCATATTTTGATCCTGTAGTCATTTTTTTTTTCCTGGAAATGTAAATATATTGTTTGGAAAAGCAATAAGAGATTATCTATAAGGAGGTGTGTTTAAAATATCGGTATTTTGAAAATCATACTGCAGTGGACTGTGTCTCCCCAAAATTCATGTATTGAAATTCTAACCCCAAAGGTGATAGTATAAGCAGGTGGGGCTTTGGGGGGTGATGAGGTCATGAGAGTGGAGCCTCATGAGTGAGATTAGTGCCCTTACAGAAGAGATCCCACTGAGCTCCCTCCTCTTGCCCCACGTGAGGACACATGTGAAGTCGGCTATCTATAAACCAGGAAGTCTGTGAGTCACAGATAAATGTCTGTTGTTTAATCCACCCAGTCTATGATGTTTTTGTTATAGCAGCTAGAGCTAAGGCACATACTTAAACCAGTACCACGATGGTACCCTTTTGTGTTTCTCTTGCTTTCCTCATATAGTTCTTTCCTGATTATAACTTGCAACAATATCTGCCATATATGTGCGCAGAGTCACCCCCACTGGGAGGTGATGCTACTGCTTTCATTTTGAACAATTAAATATGTTAAAAGTAAAATATCAGACAAGTCCATACAATTTATTCCTGCTCAGTGGATGACTAACTTTTGTCTGCATCATAAGACAAATTGATCACGGTCCTCTTGCTTGTTACCCCAGTATCTAAAGTTTCTCTTTTGTGATACCAGCCATTAATAATTTATTTACAAGAATCTCCTCTGAGAAGCTATTGATAGCACAAGAAATATTACACAAATGTTATATGAGAAAGTTTGACGGTTGTTCCATTGACATTCTCATGGAGCTAATTAGAAAGTTTGCAGGGAATTAACTGAGAGGAGAGACATTGTCTATGAATTACCCCGACAACATAAATAGCAGTCTATTTCATGCGATTTTACAGAAAATACAAAAGAAGCACATGTTTGTTCCTCTTTACATTGTAGTCTGGGATAGGCTTGTAAGTGTAGGATAAGTGAAGAAAAATGAAAATGTCTTAACTGTAGTTAATGTGCTGAGCATCCAAAAGAAAATTTTGATCTCATTACTGTTTGGAAATGAAACTTATTATGCTCAGTGGGTATTTAATATCTGTGAATTAAAAATTAATTTGTAATATTAAATTCAATCCAGGTTATTTGCTTTAAATAGATAATATATATTATAAAGCAGAGGTATTATCCTGATGGAGCCTTAGAAACACAGGCTGTATTTTTAGAAATCATCAGAGGTTATTTTTCAACTCTGTATTTTCTTTAGCCTTGAGGAATACGTTGTATTAAAGAACATATTTTTTCTTTGGTGGAGTATATAACCGTGATGTCTAAAATAATTCCACCTATCTTCTCTACAAATGGAAAATAACTGTAAAAATGTTGGCTTTTAATTTGTTTCTGACCTCCAGAAAACAATGACTTTTAGACTATCAGTTGAGTGGACTGGATTTTATATTGGTGTAGTCTTCCATTTAAAATGGGCTAGGATCCAGAAGGTTGCTTGTAGGTTGGTTGTTGTGAACTTTGAGTTTCCATTCATGAATTGTGGTTGATTTTGCAGGACAACCTGCTAAGGCAGCAGGTGCCTGAAGCCCTCTTCGGATGTGCCTGTAACAGGGGCACCCCCCTTCCAGGGGGAAGAGACACCGCCTGACCTAATCAGCCAGTGGTGCCAGGACTGTTCCCCAAACTGCTGCCTCTCCTCACCCGGGGTGAGTCCCTTGTCACCAGCACGTGCTTACCTCCTTTTGGGCTCCTCTTCGTGGCTGGCTCATAGTCCTTCCTGGAGACCTCCAGCTTCAACTTCGATGGGTCCTGGGCTTTGTGTCCCGGAGCATTAACCAACCCTAACATCCCCTCCGTGCTCTGGTTAACAGCCCCACAACCCTGGTTTTCATTTTGCTATCTCCCACTGTCATGGGAGGAGTAAAAAGCTTCTTCAGTGCATGGTAGATCTGAATTAGAGGAGAAACTACAAGCATGGAACCAAAAGATACTTGAAGAAAATCAAATCCAAGTCTTCAGCTGATGAGGAAGTCTCCAGGACACCAGGGACCCTACTGAGTGGTTTACACACATCAGTTCATTGACTATGCACAACAGGTTTATGAGGTAAGAATTGTTATCCCCATGTTACAGCTGGAGAAATCAAGGCTTACAGAGATTAAGTAACTTGCTCAGCTCCTCAGTGGTGGAGTTGGGATTCTAACCCCGGTCCTTCCTACCCACGTCCACGCTCTTAACGGTAACAGCCATCACAACCTGCTACTTTGTGTTCCAGCCATTATTCCAAATGCCTTACCCGTATTAACTTGTTTACTTCTTTCAACAAACCCATAGATACTCTTATCATCAACATGTATCCCCATTTCAAGCTTGAGAAGACGAGGCAAATGAATGCTGAAGATAAATGAGCTAGGAAGCCCTGAAACGACATGGAAGAACCTTAAATGCGTGTTCCTAAGTGAAGGAAGCCAGTCTGAAAAGGCTCCATGTTGTATCATTCCAACTCTGTGGTATGCTGGAAAAGACGGACCCGTGGAGACCGTAAGATCAGTGGTTGCCACGAACCAAAAGGAGTGACAGGAGGATGAGCAGGTGGATCACAGAAGGATTTTAGGGCATGGAAACTACTCTGGGGACAGACACTATGGTGATGGGTACATATCAGTATCCGTTTGTCCAAACCTGTGGAATGTACAAGAGTGACCCCTAAGGTGAATTAGGGACTCTGCAGTTGAAACAAACGAGCCATCTGGTGGCGCTGCGGATGTGGGGGGAAGCCGTGCATATGTGGGTGCGGGGGTATATGGGAAGTCTCTGTACCTCTGCCTCAATTTTTCTGTGAACCTGAAAATGCTTTAAAGGTAAAATCTTGGGGCACCTGGCTGGCTCAAACGTAGAACATGCGATTCTTACCTCAGGGTTGGAAGTTTGAGCCCCATGTTGGTTGTAGAGATTATTCAAAAAAAAAAAAAAATAAAGTCTTAAGAAAATCTGTGGAAAAGGAAAGAAGAAAAGAAAATGAGGCACAGAGAGGATGAGTCATTGCCTGAGTTCCCACAGCCGGCAAGTGGCAGAGACACCACAGCCCGGAACCTAAGCTTTTATCCCCGCAGTGTGTGGTCCCTCAAAACCTACCACGTACTTAGCACTTTCCTGGAAGTATTACCTGTATTAACTCATAAATCTTCTGTGCTCTTTCTGTTAGGGACACTAGCTAGCTTAGTCCATTTGGGCTGCTGGAGGAGATTTCCACAGGCCGCGTGGCTTCAACAACCGACATTTCCTCTCAGAGTTCTGGAGGCTGGAAGGCTTAGATGATGTGCAGGACAGGTTCTGGTGGGGGCCCTGGTCCTGGGGTGAAGACAACTGGGTGCTCACATGATGGGGAGAGAGGGGGAAAGCAAAGCCACTCCTGTGTCCTCTTACAGGGGCACTAATCCCATCAGCAAGGTTCCCTCCCAGAGGCCCCACCTCCACGTATCCTATTAAGAATGAAGGTTTCCACCTGTGGATTTTGGAGGGACAGGATTATCTAGTCCATAACCTCTAGCTGGTGTTTGGGACTGGGGATCACCCATCTGGTTTGCCCTGGACTGAGGGAGCTCCCAGGGTGGGGGACTTAAATACTAAAAACAGGAAGTTCCCAGGCAGATTGCGACAGGTCGGTCCCCCACACCTCACCGTGCTTACTTTCAGTCTAGTGACATTTTTGTCACGCCATGTAGTTTCACTTATTAGGTGACCCTCCTCCTTGTCCCGCGGGTGACTTGTGCTCATTTCTGCATCTGTGTGTGTATGTGATTCCTCATGCCCAGAATGTTCTTTATCTCCTCGTGCTTCCCCAGCTCTTCAGTGCTAACACAGGCCCCCTTCCCGCCACTGTCATGACTGTGCCAACCATGCCAGGTACCTTGTGGGACCTCAGGCTTTAGTGGGCTTCCCAGGAACCCAAGGACCACAAACAATGCCGATTCTTGGCCACATGTATTTCCTAGTCTTTCCCTAGAGTGGGATGTTATGGAAATAAGTCTCCAGAAAGAAACGCTCCTCTTCCCAGCCCTTCTACCATTATTGGACACGGTGCCTGTGGTGGTTGGCTCCAGATCTGTGAGGAGAGGGTCAGGTGGCATTGTTAACATGACACACTGAGGCTGACCCTTTACTTAGTTCTCCACGCAGCCCTGTCGTGCTGGTAATGCATGGGCCTCTGGCATTAGCTCGATGGGAAGATGGACATCAATGTCCGGGTAGCTTGTCCCTTCCTCCCAGCAGGGCTACCTTGGATGTGCACCAATAGACACCCAGTGCCAGGCACGAGGAACCTGCTGTGATACAGTCAATCTTCCCCCAAGTCCTAGAAACCTAGGAAAGAAGGGCGCTTCTCTGCTTTCTACCATTGCGATTGGTGGAATACATCGTGAAAAATGTATAAAGAAATTTGATAACGACAAGGAAAATTAATACCACTCCAGATGTGGTGAGAGACAGCCACACATGCAAATGACAAACAGCAGGTGTTCTGGAGGATTTCTGGAAAAAGGGTTTAGAAAAACCCATGGCTGGGCTTGCACACAGAAGGTGTTCTTTGCATGTAGTTATTTGTTTTTGTTGTTATTTTGTTTTGTTTTGCTTGCAGTTATTCGTTTGAGTCAATTTCATTGACATATCGGGACCTTACAGAAGATGCATGGTGTTGGTGCTCTGCCCTGAACTCCTTGTGTAGACTTCTTCTTACTGTGTAAGTGTGTGTGCATGCATGCATTTGTGTGCATGTGCATTGTGTGTGAGTGTGTGTGTGTGTGTGGCCTTGAGCATGGCTTTGCTCTTGGCAGCGGCACCTGGATCTGCAGCTCTTAGAGCTGGCACAGCCTGTACCTGCAGGGAGCTCAAAGGGCCCTTGGTGGGGCATCACCAGTATGCGATGGGTGTGTGAGCCTGGAAATCCAGCCTCATTGCCTTGGCTTGGGCCGTTGTGAGGTGCCGTGCTCCCGTGGATCAGGCTTGTGCCCCCTTGGTGGGCATTGCTGAGGTCCTGCCCTCTTCCTGCTGCCTTGCTCAGCTTTTCCTGCTCTCTTGCCTGTCACTGGTTTCCCCTCTCAGGATCTGCTTCTGGGAAACCCAACCTAAGACACAACTAGAATTGACTGAATAAATTGTAGGGTCCCCCCCAAAAGGGTTTTGCAGCCATCAGAAGTGATGACTCAGAAGTATAGTTATGGATTCACAAAGGTTTGGTGGAAAACACAGTTGACCATTCGGTATATGTAGTATTCAATGTTTGTAAGAAAAAGGTGAGGACTGTGTTGTGGACTGAGTGTCTGTGTCCTCCTAAAATCCATGTGTTAAAGCCCTAAGCCCCAATGTGATGTGTTGGCAGGGGGACTTTGGGAGGTGAGTAGGTCATGAGGGTGGAGCCCCGGTGAATGGGACTGATGCTCTTGTAAAAGGGATCTCAGAGAGCCCCCTTGCTTCTTCCGCATGGGAGGACATAGTGAGCAGCAAGTGGCCGTGCATGATTCGGGAAGCGGGCTCGCCATACACAATGAATCTGCTGACACCTTGATCTTGGATGTCCCATCTTCAGAGATGTGGAGAATAAATGTCCGTTGTTTGAGCCACCCAGCCTGTGGTATTTTGTTATAGAAGCTCTGTCTGCCTAAAACAGATGGCTATACCTCAAAATGTGTGGTAAGAATTATGTTCAGGATAAAGGGTAATTTTCATGTTGTTCCATTAGCTTGCTTGTACCCCCTAATTTTTCTATATTAAAAATAACAGGGGTGCCTGGATGTCTCAGTCGGTTAAGCGTCTGCCTTTGGCTCAGGTCACGGTGCCAGTGTCCTGGGATCGAGCCCTGCATTGGGCTCCCTGGTCAGCGGGAGCCTGCTTTTCCCTCTGCTTCTCCCCGACTCTTATTCACACTCTTTCTCAAATAAATAAATAAAATCTAAAGTAATAATAAAAAATAACAGCTAATATTTTTTTTTTAAAGATTTTATTTATTTATTCATGAGAGACAGAGAGAGAGAGACAGAGGCAGAGGGAGAAGCAGGCTCCCCGCGAAGCAGGGAGCCCGATGTGGGACTCGATCCCAGGACCCCGGGATCATGACCTGAGCCGAAGGCAGACGCTTAACCGACTGAGCCACCCAGGCGTCCCAATAACAGCTAATATTGATCAAATGCTTACTAGTGCAAAGATCTGTGATAAGCACTTTATGCACATTGCTCGACCCTCACAACAGCCCTAGGAAATAGACATGATTATGAATTGTATGTTAGATTTGGCAACTAAGGCCCAGAGAATTCAAGTAACCAACCTGAGGTCACACAGCTAGTGAGTGTGTGAGCTGAGATTCATCCTGGTCAGACCTCAGAGCTCATCCTCTGAATCACTACTATCTACTGTCTTCCAAATGAGCTTGCCTTACCATGCTGTCAAGTTCTAAAAGTTTGAAGTTAAAAAAATTCTCACCATATACTCATGTTCATAACAGCATAATTAGGCAAATCAACGGATGGATGGATAAACAAAATGTGGCATATGCATACAATGGAATATTATTCAGCCTTAAAAAGGAAGGACATTCTGACCCATGCTACATACAACGTGGGTGAACCTTGAGGACGTTATGTAAAGTGAAATAAGCTTGTCACAAAAGGACATGATTGTATGATTCCACTGACAAGGGGCCTCTAGAGTAGACACATTCACAGGACAGAGAGTAGAAGGGTGGTGGCCAGGGCCTGGGGGAGGGCGAGTGGGAGTTAGTCTTAAAGGGTCTAGAGTTTCAATGTTGCAAGATGAAAAAAGTTGCAGAGGTGGGTGGTGTGAACAACAGTGTGAATGCACTTCCTATCACTGAATTGTACACCTGAAAATAGTTAAGGTGGTACATTTTATGTTTTATAGTTATGTGCGTTTTTCCACAATAAATGCGCAATTCATAGAAATAAGGGCTCTGGAGCAGGATGGCTCCCAAGAGTCTTTCTGTTAACTTTCCGTTTCTATAGGGAAGATCTTAGCACAGCACACCTCCCGGTGACTTCACTCCCTCCAGTCGGGGCTGTCATTTGCCGGGGACTTTTGTACCTTGTCCTCTTTGCTGGAGACTGCTGTGGGAACAAGAACAAGGGTGTCCATGGTTGTGGTTTTCTGTGTGGTGCTGGGACCTTGAGGCCATCAGCATGCTTCCAGAGTAATTTGATGTGCCCATGTGACTGGGCCACCGGGTGCCCAGAGAAGTGGTCAGACATTATTCTGGGTGTGTCCGTGAGGGTGTTTCAGGATGAGATTAGTATTTGAACAGGTGGACGTGGTAAAGTGGATTGTCCTCCTCAGTGTGGCTGGGCCTTGTCCGATCCACTGAGGACCTGAACAGAACAAGGAGGCAGAGGAAGGGAGAGTTCATGCTTTGTGCCTGGCTGTTAGCTGGAGTCTCGGTCTTCTCCTGCCCCAGGCCTGGGGCTTACACCATCGGTTCTTCCAGTTCTCAGGGCTTCAGACGTGGACCGAGCTATCCCACCACCTGTCCTGGGCTTCAGGCTCGCAGACGGCAGATCGTGGGACTTCCTGGCCTGCATAATCACGAGTCAGTTCCTCGTAAGAAATCTCTCTCTGTATATACATCCTATTGGTTCTGTTTCTCTGAATGCCTCTGAGTGATACACACGGACTACTGCTTTTACTCCTGAATATCTAACGGAAGGAAGGTGAGGTGTAAGGGATGTGATCGTAAAGAACCTGAATATAAAAGAGGTGGCTTCAAGGGAGCCTGGGTGGCTGAGACTCGATTTCGGCTCAGGTGGTGATCTCATGGTCCTGGGATCTAGCTCCACGTCGGGCTCCCTGCTCACTGAGGAGTCTGCTTGTCTCCCTCTCCCTCTGCTCATTCTGACTCTCTCTTAAATAGATAAATATATTTTTTTAAAAAGGTGGCTTCAGAATGAACAGTTTTAAATCTGTCTATACTAAAGTTTGTTTGCTCACATTTTTTCATTATGGAATTGTTGGCTATGTATTTTCTGCTTTAATGGGTTTGGCTCTTCTTATTTAGAAAAAAAAATAAACAAAACCTTGATTTTATTAGTCTGATATTTCTGTGGCCAGATGGCGTCAGTTCCCTCCCAGCTGAACCAGTCCTCCTTGACCACATACTCCATGCTGACAGATAAGATGAAGTATTCCCTTGTGTGGTATGAAACTGTTGAATATCTCAAAGAATTTCCTTCTGGAAACAGAAGTGCTGCTGATAAATGCGACGCTGAATGACCGTGGAACAGATTTTTCCTTATAGTAAATGTTTAATCTAATTTCCCATCCATTTTAGGCTTCTGGTGTGCTCTCCCAGTCCCTAAATGGGAAATCATCCTCGGAACCTGCATTAACTCATAAAGTTAGACATAGGAAGCCCAAAACAATGAAAAACAACAACTTAGAAGTGGCAAGGGATAAACGGGGCCCAGCTGGTTTTATTATCTTGGTATATACTCACTTTGCCTATTATTTTCCTGAGGTTTTTTTAGTGATAGCGTAGAGGCTTTGATACCACACGGATTGTGCCAATTTGATTTACAAACCCTGGCAACAGAATCAGAGTAAACGCACTTTTGGGGGAAATGATTAGAATCATTACAGTGGACTCTGGATAGCAGTAGGAAAGAAGACATTTTGATGTCAGGGCTAAGACAATGGCCTTTTCTTCTGACAAGTGCTTTGAACACAAACTGTACGTTTCCCCAGTGAGGACGGAGCATCTCTTGGACACAGTGACCGTACTTTCTGAACCCTGATATTAGATTGTGTGGAGTTAGTCTGAATAATTTTGGATTTATGGGCACGAGTCTGGGCACAGTAGCTCTTTTATATCCTGAATACTCATTCCTAAACCTCCCTCTTGTCAATATTGCCTGAGAACTCGGAGTGTGTGCGTTTTCCAGCCATTATAGTACAGGATTGGAGCTATCCCAGACGTCGTTGGCTCATTGCCCATATGGTGGCCGAATTGGAGAGCACACGTGTAGGGAATGTTCCAGGCCGTGCTCACCAGCTCTGGTCTATGCTGGACATTCTCCTGATCCTTTAGTAGGGCTGAGTGCTCCTGTGTTAACTGCATTCGGGAGGAGCTTGCTGAAGGAACACTCTTTTGAGAGGATAGGAAGAATTTGTAAGTTGTAATTGTAGCCTAGGTATTCCCTATATAACTGCAACTTGGATTTCCCCAAAGCCCTACCAGTTTGTGCATACAAATTAGTTATTATTTTTAATATCTACCTCTTTGTGACTCATTGGTCTCACCTGCCCACACAGAGGAGGAAAAGCAAGAGTCCTTCAGTTGTCTCACAAGCGAACACAGATTTGTTCACACTGCTCTGCTTTGCCCCTAGAGGTAGGTCGCTAGCCTGCACCTCGTTCCAAGCAGGCCCTCTGGCCTTGACCATTCTGCGTGTGTCTCTGGGACGGTGCCACATCCTTGTAAGAGCTTGATATGATCTGTCAGGGTCTCCTGGCTGATCCCCATGGGGGCTGGGAGCATGGGCCTCGTGGCCTTTCCAGGCTTTGGGTGGACCAGTGCGCATCCAGATCCTGTTCTCTGTCCCCTCATCTTCCTCTGATCTTTCTCTGTCTTCCTGTTGTGTAAAAATCTCCACCTCAGGTGTCCTGATGCTTAGGAAAATGTGGTCTTACACAGGGATCTCCACTTACCTTGTCTTTCCTGAACTTCAAAACCCTGTAAGCTACTCTTGTCTCCAATTTAACAGGTGAGAAAAGTTGGTTCAGAAGCATCAGGTGACTTGGGGAAAGTTGAACAACTAAGACAAGTCAGAGTTAAAAGTTGAACACAGTTATTTGGATTCCAAATCAGCGTTCCTGGCCCTGTAGGGGTTGTGGCCCAGTGCTGAGTCTGAGCCCAAAGCCAGGCCAGGCTGCATTTTGAGCTATGCAGGCCTCCTGAATCCAATTCACATCAGACAGAGGCTGCCTCTTTAATTTTTATTAGTTCAGGCCTTAACACAAATTCTAGTAAAGGTAGTTGGTGCTTAAAATAATAAGCAACAGCTATCACAGAAAATCCATCTTTACAGTATTTATATTGGTAAAGGTATTATACAAATACACAAAGAACATGAGATTGGATACTCTTAATCTGATTGTAAACGAGGTATAGGAACCTAGTTATGCATCAAAAACTTGGTTACTAAAGTAGTTCTCTTAGATCCGGTGGTCAGTAACTTTTTGTTTTCCTTTGTGCTATATTCAGTTTCGTGAGAGCAAGATGGACCTGGAGGAGAGTGCTTCTTTCGGTCTAAGATTAGCACAAAAATATGTCCTTATTTGAACAGGGATCCATCAGGCTGTTTGTTCAACCTCTGCCACAATTCAGTGTCTCTCTCCAGATTCATAAATGATGTTCTTCAGTCAGGAAATGTATTACATGCTGTGGTTGTGCAGAAGTTAAGAAAATAAATAAAACAAGAAACATTTTAGGGAAGAAATAAGACAATTTCTGTCATGAGACTTGCTAGGCAAACAACCAACCAGCCAAGCTTAACTGATAAAGGAGCCCAAAAATAAGCATAAAAGAAACTGTTTTTTTTGCTGCAGACTTGGCTAGAAGGTAATTATGCATTTCCTTTTGGGAGCAGTTATGGCACAGCACACATAACCAGTACGGTGGATGGGCTCCTTAGAAACTCCTTGTAATTTGGTTGGCCATCTTTGCCTTTACCTTTATTTTCTTAAAATAAATCACCAGATAATGTCTTTGGTATGTGAAGGGAAGAAAATAAAATTCTTGTGGCACTAACCGATGTGTGGACAATGTGATCTCTAGCAAACCCTTGAGCCTACCAGTTACCTCCTGCAATCAGCAGGTGGACACCCTTGAGAGACAGTCTGATCCACTGAGCCCTTTTCATTTTGGGTAGCACAACTCAGCAAAAATGGTGAAGATGCAACTGTCTTGGTTCTTGTGCTGCTGAGACATAGTCAAAAATGTGTCACACTGAAAATTTGTGACAGACATGGATGTCTACATGCTAGTTCGCTTGCGTTAATTGACACTGCCTTATGGAGACAGGTGCATGTGTTAATACTGCCATTCTAGGGGCCCGAGGGAGGGGGACCAGGGCCCCATTTCTTGTTAAGGAACATAGACCTGCCATAGACAAGACATGGAAAACCCCGACTTGGTGGCCCCCGCTGCATTTGACACAGGCTGTCTGGTTCCGGGCGCACCGTGAGTGGCTGTCCCTGAGGCGACTTGTGCGCACATCTACTCCCTGCATACGTAATGATGCACAGACTTCTGTTTTCCTGGGACTCATTTGAGCATTCAGTAAGTGAAGTTCCAATGAGCTGGAACCTCTTCCTTCAGCGGATGTTTCAACAAATTGTTTTCCTGCTGCCACCACTTCATAAGGCTTTTCTAACTCAATAGACAGCTTAACGGCCTGTAGAGCTTATGTATGCTCCCCCCCCCCGCCCCCGCATGTTCTTGTTCTCCTTCAAGGCATAGTCTGGCTCCCCTTTAGGGTGGAAGTCGGCGGTCACACTTTTCCATCTGTCCCTCTAGCTCCACATCATCAAGGTCACCCCTCTGTCGTTCTCAGACTTTGTTACAAACCCAAAGCTTCAGGTTTTTCCCCTGGAGACTGAGCAATAATCCACTTCCTATTTCTAAACAGGACACCTGTTACTGTCACAGGAAACCATCCCAAGGGATGCTGCAAAGCTGTCCGATTGGAAAATCACCCTACATTCCTTCTTCCGACATAGAATTCTTAGCTATTGTTGTATAGATCATGTTGATGTAGTAATTGAGTTTTCCTCTGGTTTTAGACTTCCTTTATGTTTGTTAAATCAGAGGCACCTTCTGAACAGCATCTTTCTGTTGTATGTGATTAGCACCTGCATGACTAGATTAAAAGAAAGGTGTTTAGGGAAGCAGATGTGAATCCCGTGGTTATAGTGGGGATAAAATGAACACAGGCAGAGAGTTGTACTTTTTATTCTGTAAATTTCCGTGTTGTTCATTTATTTTTACCATAATGAGATGCTGCATTTCTAATAACCAATAAAGGAAATATTTTCACAATGAGCACAAATAGTTGCAAAGATGGTTAAATCGGCAAATCAAGATCAGTTATGCATCTCAGGTATAGTCTCCTTGGAGCTATAGCTTAATTGAATCAAAGTCCAATTCAATGTTTTGATTTGTTTTCTGGGAGTCCTAATTCCCCTCTAATAGAATGGTAGTGAGAGCCACTGGGAATTACATTTTTTTGCATACAAAACTTCAGGGAGTGGAAAAGAGCCCTTCCTGAATCTGAATGCATTTGTTACACATATTCAGAAATGAATTTGAAATCTTTTTGAAAATGTGATATTACTTCTGCTGTGTTTGAATGTTTTTTAAATAACAATCCACTTGAAAAGTTTAAATTTGCTATTGCTGTTTAATGTTTAGTGTTTGTGCAGTGTGGTATATTATACACGGTAAAAAAGTGTCTATGTGAAGAGATGCAAAATTTGCCACCATCAGAATGATCGTAACTTGAAGGGAAAAAAAAAAAAAAACCCTAAAACCTAAAAATGACTCTAGTTGTATCTTTGTATAGAGCTTCTTCCAAACATTTTGGTCAAGATGTTTTTTTGGGACACAACAACATAGCTGGGAAGAATGGAAGTCTTTTGAGAGGTAGTGAACCTTCTGGAAAATGTTTGATTCAGTGAGTACATTCATTGGACTCTTTTGGTTATAGGTGAGAGAAATTCAAGTAGCTTAGGTAGAAAAGGTAATGTATTTGCTCATGAAACTAAGTATGGGTTAGGGGGATATATGTGATGAGTTTTAGTTGTGACTGAAAGGGGGCTCAAGCAATACCACTGGGGCTCTGTCTCTTTCTCCTCACATTGGCTCTCTGTCTTTTATATGTTGGCTTCACCCTTAGGCATGTTTCCTCTTCATGATGTGAAAGATGACTACTGGCCACTGGGAACCCCCAATGTGCTCCAAAAGGAAGAGAAAGCCACTTTTTCTCCCAGAGTTCCTATAGCACATCCCAAGATAGATTCTCATTGGCCCTGATGAAATCATGGGTTCATCTTTGCCTGGGAGATGGAGTTCATGGGTTGACCAGGTTGCATCATGTTCCTACAATGGTGGGGTGGGGTGGGTGTGATGGTGAATAACCTAACCAGGACAAGAAGGAGTGGAGGGAAAGTTGTTCTCAAAAAGAAAAGTCATTGGATGGACAAGCTATGGTACCCACCATGGAAGACCAGGCCACTTCTCCAGGATCTGGAAATTCATCAGAACCTAGAGAACCTGCCTAAAGGAAATTATATTCAGACATTTGATAATTAAGTGGATATTGTATCCTCTTAACCCTCACTTCTAGCCAAGCAGTTGTAAACAATTACTTAGTTATGAATCACTTAGAAAACTTACGAAAAACTATTGCTCAGATCAGCTTATACCAAAGCTTTGTTGGAAATGCAGGAACTACATTTAGATTGACTTGATGACCGTTGCCTTGAAAATCTTTTTCCAATTCACTAAAATCTCCCTTATCTAAACTACCTTATTTAACTCCTAAAAATCTAGGTCTGGCATGAAATAATCATACTTATGATGATGATGATAAATGTATACCTTTTATGAAGTGTGTACTATTTGCCAGGCACCAAGCAAAGCTTATCATATGCCTTCTCTTGGGATAACTTTTACCAACATTCTGTGAGATAAGTTTTAAAGTCCTTACTTGTATAAATAATTTTGGAGGAAACAGACAGCTTACCTGAGATCACGCTGTGTAGTGGAGTAGGGGTTCAGACCAGATTCATCTAGATCTGAAGCCTGACCTCCTAACCACTGGATTGCCGGGCCTCTGTGTGAGGCAGCCTGTCTGTACAAGTCAAGTAAAAGAAGTTAAAGCAATTAAGGGGCTGAGCTTGGAGCCTGGGAGAGTGGCTTTGTTTTGCAGGGAGAGATGATTTGAGGTCTTAAATGACTTAGGGACATCATTACTGGCTTCACTGACTCGCTTTCATTCATATCATCTTTATGCATCCAATTTTCAATCTGAGAATGTAGCCACTTAATTTCCATATGTAAAATAGATAAAAATAATCTTTATTAAGGAGATGGTATTCTGGATGAAGCCCAGTATCTTTCACCATTAATTGCTTCATTTAAGTTTTAGAAGGGTAAAATGATAATTTTTTGCACGGTGCTTCATAGTTTGCTTGTAATGTAACGGGTCAGACACGGGCATTTCTCTTTTACTGATGAGAAATCTTAAATTTGGAGAGGTTGTGTGACTTCCTCCCAGTCTTCTGACTCCAGATTTCATGCTCTATCAATTAAAATTCTTCAAAAAGCAATTGAAGGGTGGTGTAGGAAGATGGGCAGAGCTGCCCTGTAATCAAATAAAGATGATCATTTCTGGTGGAGGTAAATGCCAGGGGAAGGAACTGTAATGGGATTATTCAATAGCTATTAATTATTTCTTTTTTTTAAAGATTTTATTTTATTTGAGAGAGAGACAGAGAGAGCATGAGTAGGGGGAGGGGCAGAGGGAGAAGGAGAGGGACAAGCAGACTCCCTGCTGAGTATGGAGCCCTATGCGGGGCTCGATCCCAGGACCCTGAGACCATGACCTGAGTGGGTCAGAAGCTTAACCAACTGAGCCACCCTCGTGCCCTGATTGTGCTCTTATTTTTATTATTTTCTTCTTTCTAACATATTTATGTTTAATTTTCTGTCCTTTTAACTTTTACTTTTTTTGACAAATAACATAGATCCCTGATTTTTCAGCTTTCTTCTTTCATCACGTACATACTTTCAGGAAATAAGATTTCACAGTGACTTCAGCTGCATTCTACATTCTAGTTCTGAAGGATTCTACTTTGCTATCATTAGGTTCAAAATATTTTCTAATTTCTGTTGTTTTTTCTTTGATCCATGGGTCATATAGAAAAGAATTGCTTAATCTGAAACATTTGGGAATTTGTTCAATTATCTGTTTGCTAATGATGTCCAGGCTAATTTTACTATAGTCAAAGAACAGTGTCTCTATCATTCAGTCCCTTGGTATTTATTGAGTCCTACTTTGTGACTCACCATATAATCAATTTTGGTAAATGTTCTCTATGCATTCTTTTTTATTTTTATTTTTTTTAAGAGGGAGAGAGAGAGGGAGAGCACGCAAGCAGGGGAGGGGCAGAGGGAGAGAGAGAGAGAGAGAGAGAATCCCAAGCAGGCTCCATACCCAGTGCAGAGCCCAATGGGAAGCTTCATCTCATGATCCCAAGATCATGACCTGAGCCAAAATCAAGAGTCAGACACCCAACCATCTAAACCACCCAGGTGCCCCTTCTCTGTGCCATTCTAAATGCATGTGCATTCTATAATTATTAAGTACAATGTTCAATATATGTAGATTAGGTCAAATTTGTTAATTGTGTTGTCGGATATTCCATGTGTGATACTTTCTGTTTGAGTTTTCTATCATTTACTGAGAGAGGATCATTAAAATCTCCTAGTCTGTTTGTGGATTTTTATTTTTTCAGCTTTTGGAGCTATGCTGTTTAATTATAATTTAATTTAATTTAAAATGATTTTATCCCTCTGGGAGATGATCTCTTTTATAATCTTGAAATATCTTTCTTTATTTTTATTAATGCTTCTTGCCTTAAAGTCTAATTTGTTTGATATTAGTATAGCTACACCCAATCTTTTTTGGTTAATGTTCAAATGATATATTGTTTTCAATTATTTTACTTCCAAAAGCTCTGTGTTCTTAAATTTTCTATATTTTAGTATGCAAGCATAATTT
The DNA here is from genome assembly GCF_002201575.2 of Neomonachus schauinslandi. Taxonomy (NCBI): domain Eukaryota; kingdom Metazoa; phylum Chordata; class Mammalia; order Carnivora; family Phocidae; genus Neomonachus; species Neomonachus schauinslandi. Next base: position 6,242,698 of record NC_058404.1, on the reverse strand, counting down.
AGTTTTTAAAAATATCATCTATTAAAAACTAAATAGTGGGGCACCTGGGTGGCTCTGTTGGTTAAACGTCTGACTCTTGATCTCGGCTTAGGTCTAGATCTCAAGGCCATGAGTTCAAGCCCCACATTGGCTCCATGCTGGGTGTGGAGACTACTTAAAAACAAACAAACAAACAAACAAATAAATAAATAATAAAGTCTACTAATCTCTTTTCCTTTAATTGGATAATATTGTGCTTTTATATTTATTGTTATTACTGGCTTGGCTCATTTACATTAAATGTAATTGTTTATATATTTTATTTCAGGTTTAAGTCTACAATATTATTATCTGTATTCCATTTGTTCCATTTTTTTTATTTGTAATTTTTCTTATTGTAATTGTTTTGAATTTGGAAACCTGATTTCAGTCACATCATCACCACTACTTCACAGATGTTTTATGCATATCTCCAGTTTCTAAGACTTTCTGGGGTTTATGAATGGCAATATGAATTAGCAATAACAATAAACACTTTTTATTTAGTTCATTTCCTTTCTCAGCTATTTTGCACACATTTATTATCCTTGTAGTGATTATTTTAGAAATTAAAATATGGATCCTTGACCTTTTAGAGCCTACTACAAATTGTATTCTTGTCTATGTTTTTCATTTTTTTAAGCTCTTATTTTAATTCCAGTTAGTTAACACAGTGTTATATTAGTTTCAGGTGTATAATATAGTGATTCAGTAATTCCATAGATCGTCTGGTATTCATCACAAGTGCCGTCCTTAATCTCCATCACCTATTTAATCCATTCCTCCACCCACCTTCCTCTGGTAACCATCAGTTTGTTCTCTTTTTTGATTTGTCTCTCTCTCTTTTTTCCCTTTGCTCGTTTGTTGTGTTTCTTAAATTCCACATATGAGTGAAATCATATGGTATTTGTCTTTCTCTGGACTGATTTATTTTGCTTAGCATAATACTCTCTAGCTCCATCCATGTTGTTGCAAATGTCAAGATTTCATTATTTTTTTTCTGGCTGAATAATATTCCATTGTATTCCATATATATACAACACATCTTTTATTAAAAAAAACTATCCTATTTATGTATTTATTTATTTGAGAGAGAGAGAGAGCATGCACGTGCACACATGCACATGAGCGGGGGTGGGGGGAGGGGGAGGGGCTGAGGAAGAGAAAGAATCTCAAGTAGACTCTGCACTGAATGTGGAGCCCAACACAGGGCTTGATCTCACGACCCCATGACCTGAGTTGAAATCAAGAGTTGGATGCTCCACCTGCTGAGGCACCCAGGCACCCCTATACCACATCTTCTTTATCCATTCATCAACTGATGGACACTTGGGCTGTTTCCATAATTTGGCTATTGTAAATAATTATGTATAAACATAGTGGTGAATATATGTCTTTAAAGTAGTGTTTTTGCATTTTTTTGGGTAAATACCCAGTAGTGCCATTGCTGGATCCGTTGCTAGATCTATTTTTAACTTTTTGAGGGACCTCCATATTGTTTTCCACAGTGCCTGCACAAATTTGCATTCCCACCAACAGTGCACGAGGGTTCCTTTATATCCACATCCTCACCAATATCTGTTCTTTCTTGTGTTTTTGATTTTAGCCATTCTGAGAGGTGTGAGGTGATATCAAATTACAGTTTTCTTTTTTTTTACTGTTTTATTTTATTTTATTATGTTATGTTAGTCACCATACAATACATCATTGGTTTTTGATGTGGTGATCCATGATCCATTGTTTTCATATAACATTGTTTTCATATATCATTGTTTTCATATAACACCCAGTGCTCCATGCAGTACCCATCACTTAATACCCATCACTGGGCTAACAAATCCCCCCTCCCCCCTCCCTCTAAAACCCTGTTTGTTTCTCAGAGTCCATAGTCTCTCATGGTTCATCTCTCCCTCCAATTTCCCTCCCCTCATTTTTCCCTTCCTTCTCCTAGTGTCCTCCATGCTGTTCCTTATGTTCCACAAATAAGTGAAATCATATGACAATTGACTTTCTCTGCTTGACTTATTCACTTAGCATAATCTCCTCCAGTCCCATCCATGTTGATATAAAAGTTTGGTTTTCATCTTTTCTGATGGCTGAGTAATATTCCATTGTATATATGTACCCCATCTTCTTTATCCATTCATCTGTTGAAGGGCATCTTGGCTCTTTCCACAGTTTGGCTATTGTGGACATTGCTGCTATGAACATTGGGGTGCATATGGCCCTTCTTTTCACTACATCTGTGTCTTTGGGGTAAATACCCAGGAGTGCAATTGCTGGGTCATAGGGTAGCTCTATTTTTAAATTTTTGAGGAACCTCCACACTGTTTTCCAAAGTGGCTGTACCAACTTGCATTCCCACCAACAGTGTAAGAGGGTTCCCCTTTCTCCACAACCTCTCCAACGTTTGTTGTTTCTTTCCCTGTCCATTTTTGCCATTCTAACTGGTGTAAGGTGGTATCTCAATGTGGTTTTGATTTGGATTTCCCTGATGGCTAATGATGATGAACATTTTTTCATGTGTCTGTTAGCCATTTGTATGTCTTCTTCAGAGAAGTGTCTTTTCATCTCTTCTGCCCACTTTTTGACTTGATTATTTGTTTTTTGGTGTTGAGTTTGAGAAGTTCTTTAGAGATCTTGGATACCATCCCTTTATCTGTAGTGTCATTTGCAAATATCTTCTCCCATTCTGTGGGTTGCCTCTTTGTTTTGTTGACTGTTTCCTTTGCTGTGCAGAAGCTTTTTATCTCGATGAAGTCCCAAAAGTTCATTTTTGCTTTTGTTTCACTAGCTTTTGGAGATGTATCTTGAAAGAAGTTGCTGTGGGCAATGTCAAAGAGGTTACTGCCTATGTTCTCCTCTAGGATTTTGATGGATTCCTGTCTCACATTGAGGTCTTTCATCCACTTTGAGTTTATCTTTGTGAATGGTGTTAGAGAATGGTCGAATTTCATTCTTCTGCATGTGGCTGTCCAATTTTCCCAGCACCATTGATTGAAGAGACTGTCTTTTTTCCATTGCATGTTTTTTCCTGCTTTGTCAAAGATTATTTGACCATAGAGTTGAGGGTCCATATCTGGGTTCTCTATTCTGTTCCATTGATCTATATGTCTGTTTTTGTGCCAGTACCATGCTGTCTTGGTGATCACTGCTTTGTAATATAGCTTGAAATCAGGCAACGTGATGCCCCCAGCTTTGTTTTTCTTTTTCAACATTTCCTTGGTGATTCGGGGTCTTTTCTGATTCCATATAAATTTTAGGATTGTTTGTTCCAGCACTTTGAAAAATGTCATTGGAATTTTGATCAGGATGGCATTGAAGGAATAGATTGCTCTGGGTAGCATAGACATTTTAACAATGTTTATTCTTCCAATCCATGAGCATGGAATGTTTTTCCATCTTTTTGTGTCTTCTTCAATTTATTTCATGAGCATTTTGTAGTTCCTAGAGTATAGATCCTTTACCTCTTTGGTTAAGTTTATTCTGAGGTATCTTATGGTTTTTGGTGCTATTGTAAATGGAATCATTTCTCTAATTTCTCTTTCTACAGTTGCGTTGTTACTGTATAAGAAAGCAACTGATTTCTGTGCATTGATTTTGTATCCTGCCACATTACTGAATTGCTGGATGAGTTCCAGTAATTTGGGGGTGGAGTCTTTTGGGTTTTCCACATAAAGTATCATGTCGTCTGCGAAAAGAGAGAGTTTGACTTCTTCTTTGCCAATTTGAATACCTTTTATTTCTTTTTGTTGTCTGATTGCTCTTGCTAGGACTTCTAGTACTATGTTGAACAATAGTGGAGAGAGTGGGCATCCTTGACATGTTCCTGATCTTAAGGGAAAGGCTCTCAGCTTTTCCCCATTGAGGATGATATTTGCTGTGGGTTTTTCATAGATGGATTTTATGAACTTGAGGAATGTTCCCTCTATCCCTATACTCTGAAGAGTTTTAATCAGGAAAGGATGTTGTATTTTGTCAAATGCTTTTTCTGCATCAATTGAGAGGACCATATGGTTCTTCTCCCTCCTCTCATTAATGTGTTCTATCACATTGATTGATTTGCGAATGTTGAACCACCCTTGCATCCCAGGGATAAATCCCACTTGGTCGTGGTGGATGATCCTTTTAATGTATTGTTGGATCCTATTAGCTAGGATTTTGTTGAGGATTTTGGAATCCATATTCATCAGGGATATCGGTCTGAAATTCTCCTTCTTGATGGGGTCTTTGCCCGGTTTGGGGATTAAGGTAATGCTGGCCTCATAGAATGAGTCTGGAAGTTTTCCTTCTGTTTCTATTTTTTGAAACAACTTCAGTAGAATAGGTATTATTTCTTCTTTGAATGTTTGGTAGAATTCCCCAGGGAATCCATCAGGCCCTGGAATCTTGTTTTTTGGGAGGTGTTTGATCACTGCTTCAATCTTGTTACTGGTTATTGGCCTATTCAGGCTGTCAATTTCTTCCTGTTTCAGTCTTGGCAGCTTATAGGTTTCCAGGAAGGCCTCCATTTCATCCACATTGCTCAGTTTATTGGCATATAGTTGTTGATAATAATTGTTTCTAGTTCCTTCGTGTTAGTTGTGATCTCTCCCCTTTCATTCATAATTTTATTAATTTGAGTCCTTTCTCTTTTCTTTTGGATAAGTCTGGCCAGTGGTTTATCGATCTTATTAATTCTTTCAAAGAACCAACTTCTAGTTTAGTTGATCTGATCTACTGTGTTTCTGGTTTCTAATTCATTGACTTCTACTCTAATTTTAGTTATTTCTCTTCTAATGTGTGGCATAGACGTCGTTTGTTGCTTTCTCTCTAGTTCTTTAAGGTGTAGAGTTAGTTGGTGAATTCGGGATTTTTCTATTTTTTTGAGTGAGGCTTGGATGGCTATGTATTTCCCCGTTAGGACCGCCTTTGCAGTATCCCATAGGTTTTGGACCAAAGTGTTTTCGTTCTCATTGATTTCCATGAATTGTTTAAGTTCTTCTTTGATTTCTTGGTTGACCCAAACATTCTTGAGCAGAGTGGTCTTTAGCTTCCAAGTGTTTGAATTTCTGCCAAATTTTTTCTTGTGATTGAGCTCCAGTTAGAGCATTGTTGTCTGAGAATATGCAGAGAATAATTTCAATCTTTTAGTATCATTTGAGACCCAATTTGTGACCCAGTATGTGGTCTATTCTGGAGAAAGTTCCATGCGCACATGTTCTGAAAATATTTATGAGGTCCATCTGGTCCAATGTATCATTCAAAGCTCTTGTTTCCTTGTTGATTTTCTGCTTAGATGATCTGCCCATTGCTGAGAGTGGAGTATTGAGGTCTCCTACAATTAACGTATTGTTATCAATATGATTCTTTATTTTGGTTAACAGTTGGCTTATGTTGATGGCTGCTCCCATGTTGGGGGCATAGATATTTACAATTGTGAGATCTTCTTGTTGGATAGACCCTTTAAGAATGATATAGTGTCCTTCTGTGTCTCTTATTACAGACTTTAGTTTAAAATCTAATTTGTCTGATATAAGAATTGCTACCCCAGCTTTCTTTTGAGGTCCGCTGGCATGGAAGATGGATCTCCATCCCTTCACTTTCAGTCTGGATGTATCTTTAGGTTCAAAATGAGTCCCTTATAGACAGCATATGGATGGGTCCTGTCTTTTTATCCAATCTGCAACCCTGTGCTGTTTTATGGGAGCATTTAGGCCATTCACGTTTAGAGTGATTATTGAAAGATATGAATTAATTGTCATCCTGTTGCCTGTGAAGACGTTGTTTTTATAGATTGTCCCTGTAAATTTCTGTTGTATATCACTCTTGGGGTCTTTCTCCTTTTATAGAACCCCTCTTAATATTTCTTGCAGGGCCAGCTTAGTGGTCACATATTCTTTCAGTTTCTGCCGGTCGTGGAAGCTCTGCATCTCTCCATCCATTCTAAATGAAAGCCTTGCTGGATAAAGTATTCTTGGCTGCATGTTCTTCTCATTTAGTACCCTGAATATGTCTTGCCAGGCCTTTCTGGCTTGCCAGGTCTCTGTGGATAGGTCTGACATTATTCTGATGTTCCTCCCTCTTTACGTAAGGAATCTCTTCCCCTTAACTGCCCTTAAGATGGTTTCCTTGGTTCTAAGATTTGCAAGTTTTACTATTACATGCCGGGGTGTTGGCCTGTTTTCCTTGATCTTAGGAGGGGTCCTCTCTGCCTCTAGGACTCGAATGTTTGTTTCATTCCCCAGATTAGGGAAGTTCTCAGCTATGATTTGCTCAAATACATCTTCTAGTCCTCTTTCTCTCTCCACTCCCTCCGGGATTCCAATTATTCTGACATTGGAACGCTTCATGGTGTCACTTATTTCTCTGATTCTATTTTCAGGGATTCTGAGTTGTTTTTCCTTGGCCTCCTCTTTTTCCTTTTTATCTATCATATTGTCTTCCAGGTCGCTTATTCTTTCTTCTGCCTCAGTTATCCTAGCTGTTAGTTGATCTAGATTGGATTGGATCTCATTGATAGCATTTTTAAGTTCTACCACTTCAGCTTTCCTTTCTGCCCTTAGAGACTCTATGTTGCCATTAATTGATTTCTCCATTCTAGCCATTGTCTTCACAATTGCTAGCCTGAATTCCATCTCCAACATCTTGGTTATTTCTGCATCCATTTGTAAATCGGCAGCATAAGTCATAATCTCTGAGTCTTTTTTATTTTGGGGGCTCCTCCTCCTAGTCATTCTGTTGATGGGTGTTTGAGGGAATGTATAGAGTCCAAATTGTTGACCAGAACCCAAGCAAGATGCACATGTTTTCTTGGGACCTTAGGGTTGCTGGCCTCTTGTTTTCCCAGCCTGTCTTCTGCGGGAGGGTCCTGCCACGCTGTTACTCAGGCAACCCTGTTCGGGCGGAGTTTTCCTGTGCCCCTGTGGCGGGGGATGGGCTCAGCAGGAATCAGTTTTTGGGGCTTTTGTTCTCTGGCGGCTTTCCCTGGTGGCTTTCCGCATCTCTTCCACAAGTCAGAGCAGAAGAGACCACTTCCAACCCTCTGTTTCAGAGCAGAGAGATCGCAGTCTGTTCTTCAGTGAGCTCTCCAGGCCACACTGTCTCCATTTCTGTCCGTGTCTGCTATAAACTGCAGCGACCTGGGTTGTGCGCCCCTCCGCAGCACTCCCATTCCTGCCTCTAGGTCAGAGCTCATCTCAGCCCTTTGTGTTTCTAAAACCGCCAGCCGCTCCCAGTTTGCCCGCGCGACCCCACCGCTCAGGGTTTCCATCCATCCCTGGGGCTGCAGTTTGGAGGCGCAACCCTGTCACTCTGGGTTTCCGCCCTGGGGGCTGCCCTAAAGTCCTTTCCCCACAGCTACCGGTCTGCGAGTCTGTGCCCCGTCCGCAGCGCGTGAGGCTGTCACTCACCAGCGGTATAGGAACCCCACAGCCAGGCTCCCTCCTGCTGCCTTTATCCTCTGATATCTGCCCTCGGAATCATGGCTCCCTGCTTAGTACCTCAAAACCAACCACCTGCGATATTCTGTTTGTAGACATCCAGATCTTCTTACATCTCAGGCTGGTTTCATGGGTGCTCAGAGTGGTCTGGTAGATATCCAGCTCAATTCCGGGGACCAGTTGAAATAGGGTCCCCTACTCCTCCGCCATCTTTCCCCCCCTCCTCAAATTACAGTTTTCAATTGCATTTTCCTGATGTTTAGTGATGTTGAGCATCTTTTCATGTGTCTGTTGGCCATCTGGATGTCTTCTTTGGAGAAATGTCTGTTCATGTCTTTTGCCCATTTTTTAAAATGGATTATTTATTTTTGGGGTGTTAAATTGTATCAGTTCTCTCTCTTTTTTTAAGATTTTATTTATTTATTTGAGAGAGAGAATGAGATAGAGAGAGCACGAGGGGGGGAGGGTCAGAGGGAGAAGCAGACTCCCTGTCGAGCAGGGAGCCCGATGTGGGACTCGATCCCAGGACTCCAGGATCATGACCTGAGCCAAAGGCAGTCGCTTAACCAACTGAGCCACCCAGGCGCCCTCAGTTCTCTTTTTTAAAGATTCATTCATTTGAGAAAGAGAGAGAGTGGAATGCAAGATATTGTGTATGAACAAATATAGGAGTCTCTGGATGATGTGATTTTCCTCCAGGAAGGATTTAGTTTCCTTCTAGCAGGGAGTTGGAGGAGGGGAAGCTCCCTTGACCCAGGAAGGGGCTGAGCTGAGTGGAGAAAGTTTGGTCCTTGTGAGATCTGATCTCCTTCCTCTGTGCCCTATTCCTAGAGCATGGCTTGTGGTGTTTGCCAGCGCTGGTCTTCCTTGGCTAGCCTTGAACTCCAATTTTTGTTTTCCCAACATACAAGACTGCTGACATGCCATTTTGCTTTTTTAGTCTTTGGGTTTCTGCTTTTTGCTTAGCTTTCTAAGTCTAGAGGAATATCAGAAGTCATTTGCTGCAAGTCTCCTTCTCCCCACCCCCAAGACCTTCTTCACTAAAGTCCTGGCTGTTTTGGTAACTTTGAGCTCCAGTCTTTGTTTTCCCATCTCTGTGAGACTCCTGCAAACCCCAAGCTGCTACCCTCTGCCTGGCTTCTCAGCCTCTTCTCTGGTGCTTCTGCACAGACATGAATTTCAGAGGAAGAAGGAGGAAAAGTGTTTGTGTGGCCTTGATATGTCCTCCTTTTTTCTTTGGCTCCTCAAGATATTACTCTGTGTCTTTAAGTAGCATTTATAAACATTTTGCTGATGTTATAGGTGTTTATACCACAGCAGGGGGTCTGGTACGAGCCACACTATAATAGAATGGAAATCTCTTCTTTGATAACTTCACGATTTCATGGATGCTTCGAAGATTTTTGTTGTTGTTGTTCTGTCTTCTGTGTTAAAGATTTTCTTCCATGTGACAGTCTTTTTCTGGAGTGTGGTACTGGGAGGCTGACCGCAGTGTCTGAGAGTGGCAGGGCTTTATAACCCGAGGGTGCTCCAACGTGGCTATGATGAATGGTTTCTCTGGTCTTCCTCATTGTTCATATCTGTAGGTCTCTCCTCTTAGGCTCCTACTTTCTGGAGAGAGACACCGTCTAGCATCCTTCAGGGTGCATGAGGCTGGAGGTCCCCGATGTGAGGGCAGGAGGAGTTCTCAGGGTTCAGTATGCACGTTTCCCTTCAACCCTCCGTTTCTGGCATGGGAACCATGCCCACCTGCTCTGCCAACACACAGCCACTGCTGCATTCACTGTACAGAGCTTCTAGTCATCTGGGACGTGAAGGAGTCCATCCACCTGAGTTCAGCCACAACCTCACCTCTGCTTCAGAGGAACTGTGAGCCATTCTGAATAACCCCCATGGATATGTTCACATGTCACTGGTCCTGCCACATCAAGTCGCTTTTCAGCTTTCAGACTTGTATTGCTGCGATCTCTTCTAGTTCTTTAGTGCTGTGAATTGGTGTACATTCCTGATATCTACTTACTGTCCTCTAGTGGAATTTCAGAGGAAACATGTGCTCAGTCTGTCTCATTTTACTGGAGGTTTACAGTACTCTTAATAACTAAAAGTAGGGGCATCTTGGTGGCTCAGTCGGTGAAGCATCTGCCTTCAGTTCAGGTCATGATCTCGTGGTCCTGGGATTGAGTCCCACATTGGGCTCCTTGCTCAGTGGGGAGCCTGCTTCTCCCTCTCCTTCTCCCCCTCACCCTTGCTTGTGTTCAATAAATTAAAAAAATCTTAAAAAAATTTTAATAATTGGGTGCCTGGGTGGCTCAGTTGGTTGGGTGACTGCCTTTGGCTCAGGTCATGATCCTGGAGTCCTGGGATCGAGTCCCACATTGGGCTCCCTGCTCAGCAGGGAGTCTGCTTCTCCCTCTGACCCTCCCCCCTCTCATGAGCTCTCTCTCTCTCAAATAAATAAATAAAATCTTTAAAAAAATTTTTAATAATTAAAAATATTTCTTTAAGAATATCTTCAAGAATTCTCTAAAAATTGCATTTATCTCATATTGTTTGGTAAAACCAAAGAAAGCAACAAAAAAACCCTTCTGAATGTGTCCTGGCGTGGGTTTGTTACACAAGTGACTGATTATCATTTCAAACAGCATTGTATAGTATTGGAATTTTGATTTGACCTGGTAGAGAATTTCATTGCTGTTTAAAGTGAAGGAGTGTGTATCTACTGAGAATGTGTCAGGGAGGAGAGGATGAGTGAATAACTTCTATCTGAAACTTTTCAGTTTCTCTGGGAATTCAAACTGAAGTAGCTAGTGACATTGATAATGCATTGGCTATTGTGAAGGAGAAGATTGGGTTCTTATCTGGACTGTAGCATCGAGGAAGGAGTTATGATCTGTCTATTAGGAATGGACAGTGGAGAATCAGCTTAGGGACGCAAGGACTTGGAAAATGGTTGACGTTATTTTCTCAGAAGGGAAGGGAAGATCCTTTTGAAGTGGGTATTAACTGTGAGCTTAATATTGGAGGTGAGAGTCCTCAGATGAACAGGACCCAGGCCACGCTCTTAAGAACCCCCCCCATCTCCTCAACAGAACACCTTTGTCATGTGTGTTTACTCAGCCACCATGTTATATTCAAGAAATGTACCATCAAGTATTCACTTTCAATAGAATATATATTAAATCCTGAGTAATTTTTTTCTGTCTTCCTTAGAAACTCTAAGAGGTTTCTTTTCTCTATTTTGAAATCTAATGGATTTCTAGCCCCTCTCTTCATCTTTGTCTCTTTCCATGAGCATCTACTGAGAATATTTTATGTGTGTCCCTCAATATATTAGTTGGTCTTCCCTCTAGACTCCTCCTTCCACTTATGGACTTTGTTTGCCTTATAGATGTGCTTTTAATTATGGACACTCACAGGCTGAATGTCCTTATATTAGCAGGACAGTTTGCTGTAATTGAAAGAATCCTAACTCAAATGATCTCAAGCTAAGAAAAAGAATCCATTGCCTCACGTGATTAGGAAATTGGGGGTACAGCTGTAAGTTGGCATGCTGGATCTTGTAGAGCAAACAAACACGTGATCGGGATTGGTTTTCTTTCTGTCAGCTCATCTTTCCTCTGGGTTACCTTTATTTTCAGGCACACTTTCCCCACATGGTTTCTAAGTACTATGAGCTTACATCATCCCAAAATTAACCTCAGGAGAAAGAGGATGCCCTTTTCCCATGACTCCAGAAGCATCCCTGAGAAGCTTCCCCTTGGCAGGGTGGGGCCACCTGTCTGTTCCTGGACCAGTCACGGTGGTCCAGGAAACTGGTGTTGTGATTGGCTAGGTCTGGGTCCCGGGCTCATTCTCAGTGTTGGGGGTGGGGGCAGGAGGAAGGTTAGTCCCACCTGAACCATATAAGCCAAGAGTGGGAAAAGGTTACTTCCTATAGAAGTTCTGGAGGGGAAAAAAAAGTGCCCAGTACCTTTGGGCAAGGTAAACATTTTCCTTCCTGGGGCTGGAGGCTGATACATGCTCCTTACCCCCTTCCACCCTCAAACAGCTCGCTCACCTTTCAGGGCAGTGCATATAGCAGGCTGTGCATACAGGGCACGTTCTCCACCCAGTTCCCTCTGTCTCCAGGATTCTGTGCAAGGACTTCTCTCTTCTCTTCTCTCTCTTCACAGCACATCCTATCCCAGCTTCTCTTGCTCTCACACACTCCTACAGCATCTTTTATCTGCCTCCTCCCTCAGATTCTCTTCTAGCTCTGCCCACTTACTTCTGAAACTTCTCTCTCTCTCTTTCCTCACTCTGTGTTTGACAAAAAAAGCACCTGCAGTCGCAGCTGTTCGTCCGAAGCATGTACAGTGTGACATGCATATATAAAGGCAAGTGAGTCAGGGACGTACAAAGGATATTAGATGTAAGTGAGCCTCTCTAAAGACTTACAGGTCTCTTTCTGAGTCTTCACAGAGGTCGCCCCTCATCTGAATCATTTTTTGACTTGGTAGATTTTACTCAACTATTGACATTTAAAATCAGCTTTCATGCTAAGTTTTCCTTTAGTTTGGCTGAGCTGTGGGTCTTTGAAAGGCATTGTGAAACTCTCGCACCCACAGCTCCAGAGTGCATGGACCGAACCGGAAAACTAATGATGGTTTGTGACAATTCATCTCTACAAAACCTTCTGCTAAACCTGCCCCACCTCACGAAATAAACAGTGACTGCAATTTTTAAAAAATATTTTATTTATTTGAGAGAGAGAGAGCACGCACAAGCAGGGGGAGTGGCAGAGGGACAAGTAGACTCCCCGCTGAGCAGGGAGCCCGACATAGGGCTCGATCCCAGGACCCTGGGATAGTGACCTGAGCCAAAGGCAGATGCTTAACCGACTGAGCCACCCAGGCACCTACAATTTTTAGTTTTTAAGGAAATTCACAGAACACCTGCTTATGAAGACGCTTTATTTTTTTTCATAATCTATTTTTTTCTATTTATTTATTTATTTTTTATTCTTATGTTAATCCCCATACATTACATCATTAGTTTTAGATGAAGTGTTCCATGATTCATTGTTTGTGCATAACACCCTGTGCTCCATGCAGAATGTGCCCTCCTCAATACCCACCACCAGGCTAACCCAACCTCCCACCCCCCTCCCCTCTAGAACCCTGTTTGTTTTTCAGAGTCCATCGTCCCTCATGATTCGTCTAGCCCTCTGATTTCCCCCGCTTCATTCTTCCCCTCCCGCTACCTTCTTCTTCTTTTTTTTTCTTAACATATATTACATTATTTGTATGAAGACGCTTTTAAAGCCCCGTGTTGTGCACTAAGTGGGGTGTCACAGGGCTGGAGAGAGGTCAGGTTGTGGAAACCAGTAGGATTTTGTCCCTGCCCTTGAAGAATTTATCATCCGGTGGGGAACTGAAGTGGAGAGGCTCACACTCTGAAAAGGCCTCAGGAGGGAGGCTAAAACCTGCTTCTCAGGTCCCAGTGGGCCTGCACCCTTTGCTCTGTCCCATGTGATTACTTTCATGGCCAAAGTGATGCTTAGTATAACAGTTTCAGTTCAACCTTGAGGCCACTGTTGTGGTTTTGAAAGCCGAGGGTGTTTGCACTTGAGTCTGTACAGAAACTATGACTCATTTTCCCATTTAGAGTGCCCCCTAGAAGTTCCATCTTTGAAGCATAGCACAAGCCCAATTTCTGACTACTTTGTAAATCCACAGTTCTCTAGATTCCTTGCACACGGGATGGTGGCTTTCCCACAGAGACGAGTGTTCTCTGGGGACAGAAGCTTCATTGCTCGGCTGGGCCTGCTCTTACTCATTTAACGCCATCATTTGCAAACTACAGTCCCCCTTTTTTCTTGCTGTGTGCCTTTGAATCCTTCCCTTGATCCAGAGGGCACACACTCACATTAATTTCAGGAGTGTGGGGGCAAGAGAAAGCCTTAGTCCTAATGCCTGAGTGTGTAAAATACTTCCCATTTCATTCCCCTTAACCAGTTGAACCACACAGGGTGTTGGTGGTGGGGAAATTAGTCAGGAAGAATACAATTGCCAAAGCAGATGGGTCCAGAGAAAGGACCAGACTCTCTGGCTGGGACTCTTGCTCTGACGTTGGGCACTTCTGTAGACTGCGGTGTGGACGGTGATGCGGGCAGACAAGCCAATCCAGTAGGCTCCGAATCACAGCCCATCACTGTCCACGGAGCCATGATGTCATCATCAGTTAGCGTTAGTCCTGTGCTTATTGATAGGTGGGGTGTAATAAGATTAATTAGTTGCTGAGGCATGGGGTTGTCAGATACTGTTAAATGATTTTATATCCAATACAGATATCTAAAGCTATTCATTAGATTCAAGATGCAATACCACAATGACTGATATTAAATCAAGGCTTGATGTCTCGGCGTGGCTTGTCATAGATCTCTTAAAGTTCTGGAAACTTCTGCGGCTTTTTGGGTATATATTTATATCTTTTTGTCAGGGTTTTCAAAGTTGGCTAATTAAAAATAAACGGAATTATATATAGTGTAAATGTGTCCTTGAGTAGGTTTAGGAGGGGCATAGACCCTTTTCAAATGACTAATGAATAAGAAAACTAAAAGAGTAATAGGGAGCATTGTTCATCTTTAGAAGGTGAAGGATTCCCAGTATGATTTCCTGGAGAAATGACCTTCTGCTTGAAATCTGAAAAAGAAATCAAGAGTTAGAGTGAGGGGTGAGCACCAGCTGCACCTTCAGGGGCTCTCTGGGCCTGGAGAGTGTTGGGGCCCTGCCCCCGGCAGCAAGGGAGGACACGGGGCATTCTTCATTTCCACGTCCACTGCCTAACTCAGGGTCTTACCAGCATTCCTTGAACCGTCAGAAAAGCTTCTCCACTGGTCAGGCCGCTACCACTATTTGCTGCTCCTTGTTCTAAGTCCCACCGGCTCAGAAGACTGTCTTTGTAAATGACAAGTGAGCTGGGGGCCAGAGCACCAGCCACCAGCCATGTCAGTGGATCTAGGCAGCTGGGATTGTGCATCTTTCCTTCTGTACCATGTTCCTAGATGTTTCTTCCAAACCACAAGCTCTTTTGGTGAGGAGACAGCTCTGATTCTACCAACCTCTGCTTTGAAACCTCTTGGGGTATATCTTGCTTAAGGATAATGGGCTCTTAAGACTTCCCTCAGTCTGTACTTATGCCTTCTCTTAGCCTTGTGTTCCACCTGCTGACCCCGGGTGGGAGTCTTGTTGGGTCACATGCCACCCTTAGGACATGTTGTCTTCCTTCCACCTTCCTGTCCTTGCCAAGTGCCAAGCAGCTTCCTGTTTGCAGTGCTGTCTTAGTACTTCTCCACCTACTAGCCTTCTCTAACCTTTGAAACCCCAGATCTCCTCGGTGAAGCTTTTTCTGGAGACTGATCCTTCCCTCTTGCGTCCTGGCGCTTCCCCGTTGTCCTGTATAATTCTGCCTGTCTCTGTTGTGTTTTTTACTGCACGTACTCACTGGGCTTGTTGGTGTATTTGGCTTTCCAAGACTCTGAGGGCGAGAGACATATGCTTGCCTGTGCATGTGGTGTGGTATAGAATTCAAATACTTAGATTTGGGTGTGGATTTTACCTCCATAATTTTGTAGTATTAAACTTTGCTGCAAAATCTCTCAGGTGGCTCTTTCCAGTAATCCCAGGGATGACCTAGCTTTGATCAGCTGCCCATCCCTGAACAACCACTGTGTCTGGGGGTGCAGGAGGCTCCTTGGCTGGACCTGGGTCATGGGCTAAGCCCTGTACGTGTGGGGGTGGGGTCAGACCCCCTCACGCTGCAGGGAAGGAAGAGGGGTGCAGGGGGACTTCACAGAAGAGAGTCGTGCAGGGGACACAAAGAAGAGTCACAAATGTCAACTCTACCTAGAGGCAAACAAGTGAAAGGGTGGTCATGGAAATGATTGCACATCTCATAGGAATAAGGTAGAAGGAGAAAATGCGACATTTATTATTCACCACGATAAATTTCAATTGCCTAGAAATGAAAAACAAAATAAAACAAAGCAAAAAAACAAGCAACCAGAGTAGTATTTAAGTACTTGAACCAGAAATAGATTTCCCGTGAGCTCTCATGATCACCAAGAATATTAGCACTGGGGGCACTTTTGAAGCAGGAGGAACGCAGTTTCTGAGAAAAAGGAAGGACCATCATTCTGATTAAATGCCACGCTGCCGCCTTGGTGGATGTGCCCATTGCAACCTTGAGAGTCTCTAATCAGTGACCTGCCTTGTGTGTCAATGGCAACTACTTTGTTTGAAATAGTAATACACTCTGCCCTGGATGGTTATAATAATGGAGCTTAAACTGGTGGATACAGATGCTATAATTTTCGCTAGGTTGTTATACTTGTGTGGAAATTTGAAGCATCAATTCAAGACACATTTCAGGGTGTATTTAGGAAGGTGGCTCATCCTGAAGACGCACTGATTTATCTAGACTCTTGGACCAGCTTTTTCCCACTCCAATCCATTCTTCAAACTGCTGCTAGAGCTGCCTTTCTAAAATGCCAATCAGATCACGATCCTGCCCCGCTTAAAATCTCCTGACGGCTCTCGACTGCCATCAGACTTAGGTAAAGTCCAGAATCCTAAATAAGACATTCAAAGCTTGCTTTTCATGGATGCATTCACTCTGTCTTCCATGCCCACTTCTGCTGCAGACATGAGGCCACTTTCTCTTTCCCTGAAGGCGTGGCTCCTGCATGCCTCTGGGCTTTGCTGGCTCTGTTCCTCCAGCCTGCAGACGCTTCCCCATCCTTCCTCTTTGAGCTTAGGCCTGGTCGACTTGGTGACCCTCCACTCCATTAACCACAGCAGAATTTACTAGCCCTGCCTTTGCCTTCTGGAGTGCTTTATTATTCTTCCTTGGTCACCCTTACACTGAAATAGTTGGTCACCTACCTGTTCGGTTCCCTGGCAAGTGTGAGCCCCTCACAGTGACTTTTTACAATACCTAGTATCTACCGAGCACTCAGTATGTTTGTGTGATCAGTGAACTTAAGGAAGACTAACGATGCAAAATAATTTGTAAATTTCTGCATTCCAAATGGTTGGGAATTTGGGGGGGACATGGAGACTGCTTCCATAAAAAACACATATTGGGCAGTTCTAGAGCTGGGACTTGGTCAAAGTTAGGAGTGTCTGTCAGCACATTTCCCTGCACCACTGCAGTGCCCCATGACCTAGAAGCAGCCCCCTGTGCCCCTGAGATGGGGAAATCTCAGCCTACTGTGTCCTCCTCATAGGGGAGAAGTAGGACTTTCAGGTACAGCTCAGTTGGCTCCTGCGTTTTACCCTGGATCTGCCCAGAATGGGGTTCCTGCAGGTGTGGGGTGGTGGAGAAGGTTGTTGGTCTGCAGTCCAGCGCCTGGGGGACGGAAGGAGCATCACAGGATGACTGGGGAGGCAGGTCTCCAGTAAGAGGGCTGGGGTGGGGGTGTAAGGGGTGGTGGGAAGGAGCAAGGAGCTGCTGTAGGGTGGTGTCCGGCTTTCCTTCCTGGCTCCCAGCCAGTCTCCTTACAGCGAGTGAGCAGGGGAAATAACAGCGGTCTCACCCCGGTCCTGCCCACCCCCTCTCCTCTCTGCTCACTGTGAGTGGGGCCTGGAGGTGGCATCCTCGTCCCCCCCCCCTTCGCCTACCTAGTGCCTTTCTCTGACAGTGACCAGCACAAGGTGCCGAGTGGAGTGGGGACCAGACTGGGAGAAATCGAACAGTGGTTCAAAGCCAAAATAGGGTGTGTAGTGGGGAGAGAGGGTGGGGGAGGGTCCTGGACCAATGCAGACCCATTACTTGGATAATGGAGTTTCTAAGGCTTTGGAGTTAGCCAATTCCACCACCTGAGGAAGCATGGGTAAAGTATTTAAATTCTCTGCCCCTCGATGTTCTTGTCTGCCTGATGAGGACTCTGGTGGCCCCCCCAACATAAGGTTTCTGTGGTATTGAGACAGCACATAGAGGGAGATCAGCACTCCTGGGAAGATTCGCATGGCTTGGCACTGGATCTGCTGAGAGCCGAGAGTCCTGGGGGCTCAGCTCTGCCCCCTCCACTTCCCTCCCCTCTTCCTTCTTCTCCCTCTTCCCCTTCCACCCCAGGCTTGGACTATGTGAGGGAAGAAGGCTTCAGATGACCTCAGCCCCTGCACCATCTGATAGCACCTTCTGGATGGGAGGCGTGTCCCGGGATTTGCAGGCATGTTTCAGAACCCCTGCAGCACATAAGGAGGGATGGTGGCGAGAAGGCAGAGAACACCGCAGTCAGATGTCCTGCAGCCAGCCCAGAGCACAGCCACCTCGAAGTCCTCTGTCTTACCCTGGGCAAGGTGCCAGGAAGCTGCTGGGAGGGCCTGGAACCCAGCAGGCGGCTCGCCCTCTGTGCTGGGCTCCTGTGGCTCACTCTGCGTGGGATTCCCCGTCGTCTGGCGGCCATCCACCCTCCCGTGGCTGCTGGCCTGGCCCCGTCGGCTCCCCCCTCCCCAACTCCCAGGGGACACCTCCACACCTCCCTTCGGGCGCTTGCTCCGCCCCTTCTCTCCAGGTTGCAGGCTCTAAAGTCACGGCCTGGTTTTGGTCATTGGTTTGTGCTTTCCTTTATTTATTCCGTATCCCCTGTGGCGGGTACCACGCCTCGGAGCTGCCAGAGAATGACCCGTTCTTGAGCCAATGGCTAGATAAATATAGGATATTAAATCAAACGATCAGGGATTTCTGCGGGCCCTGAGGTTGAAGCTGGGGCAAGGAGGCAGCTATCCCAGCAGAGGGCTGAAGAGAAGCCGCCATCGGGAGCGCGGAGGTTACCCGATGGGGGTCGGGGGTCGGGGCAGTCGCAGAGCTTGGCTATGAATCGCAGCCTTGGCTAGTAAAGGCTGCCGCTCTGGGGAAGATGCTGGCTGCCAAGTTCTGGGGGGAGGGGGGGTAGGCCAAGGCCAGGATTCGCTAGGTTGTTACACTTGTGTGGAAATTTGAAGCATCAATTCAAGACAGAAGGGAGTCGTGCAGGGGACACCAGGATCTTCGGAGCACAATGGGTCACGGAGTATGGCCTGAGAGCTGAGGGCAGGTGGTGTCCCGGCAAATGTCGCACATTCACCCAGCAGGAAAGGAGTGGGTGGGCAGGAGGACCCCCTTAGGGATTAAGGAGGGGGAGCCAGCAATTTAGTTCTGGGAATGAATCTGTAGGCACAGCCTTCTTTCGGCATAACTTGGTACAGACTGAATGTTTGTGTCCTCCAAATTCATATGTTGAGGTCCTAATCCTCAAAATGATGGTGTTAGGAGGTGGGACACTGGGAAGCAGTTAGGTCACAAGGATGGAGTTAGCACCCCTATAAAAGAGCCCCCAGAGGGCTCTCTGGCCCCTTCCAGCATGTGAGGACACAGATGAAGGCCCGGAAGACGGTCTTCACCAGAGCCCCACAATACTGGCACCCCGACCTGTCACCTCCAGCCTCCCGGAGTGGTTGATAAGCACCCCCACCCCGCACCCCAGTCTGTGGTACTTTGTTACAGCACCCTGAGCTGACTAAGACACGAGCATCACTCACTTTCTTGCTTTGTGGTTGGGGCCTACTTGGTGTCTGCACTGCCCAGGGCTCTTACAGGTTATAAAGTGGAGAAAAAGAGCTTTGAATAAAATACCCATCAGATTTTCCCCTACTAGAGAGGTGACACAAGACAACCTGTCAGAAAGCTCCAGTTGCCTTATCTGTGAAAGGGAATTTCTGGGTTACATCAGCCATGCTCATCCTCTTGGGGGTTAGCACACTTTCAAATATTAGGATATTATGCAGGATGCTTGAAGCCGTGAAAAGGTAAACATGAGTCTAAAACTAAAAGCGAGTTTTAGAATCCCTGAGGCACTTTGAACGGCGACCACATGGTTGCACTTTGGGTCCAGCTGTGTGCTGTCCCTGATGTGACATTTAAAAAAAAATATTTTGTGAGAGAGAGAGCCGGGGCAGGGAGGGACAGAGGGAGAGAATCTCAAGCAGACTCCTTGCTGAGTAGGGAGCCCAACACGGGGCTCGACCTCACCACCCTGGGATCATGACCTGAGCCGAAACCAAGAGTCGGATGCTTAACTGAGAACCCCCCCAGGCGCCCCTGACGTGGTGATTCTACGTCCCTCCAGGCTGGGCTGTCCAGGTGCTCTGTGAGATTTATTTGCCTTTTTCGTTGGCCTGAGCTTGCAGTTACTCTCTGCTCTCCCCCAACCTGCCACAAGTGTTTCCTCTCTGACCCAAGCAGCAGAACCTGTTCCTTTCTAGCTTCTTTCCGACAGACACTGCTGAAACATTATTTATTCTTAATTGCCGAAAAAAGATTTTCTCTGTTTGCTCGAAGTTTGGAGGTGTGAACTTGTGCAGCATGCAGAGCATGAAGCATCCCAGGCTGTGATCTCTTGGAAGTTGGGAGCTCCTGGACCCTTAGTGACCCCCAAGGCCGTTTTCAGCTCTCGAGCTTCTCAAAAAGCAAATCTTCGGCATTAATTTTTCCATTGATGAAATGCATAGTGTTTCTAGTGGGAAACTTCTATTGGCACTATTAGGAATATGCATGAAATTTACATTTGAAAACATTAAATGCAAAATGCATTGAAGCTTCAGAAAGTTCCTACTGACTTTCCATCCTCCACCTAACACAGGAGAAAAGAAACTTGTAGACTCATATTTGGAATAGGTTAGATTTTCAAGAAAACTGTAGACCATCTGGACCATCGGGGCATACAGTGGTTTGCTAGGTGAAGATCTATGAATTCAAAGCACAAACAGTCATTTTGAAAGTTAGTTGATGGCAGGAGGGGGAGACCACCTGCCCTTGCAGATGGCTGTGGTCCTAACGGGATGTCGGTCTCTTGAATGACATTGGCAACGGTGGAAGGGCTCTCCTGTGCATTGTCTGCACTTTGACTCTCTGGCTTTTTGTTCTATTCAGATTTGCAACTTACCTGTGATATGGAAGAAGATGAAAGCTTTCCTTGATTGTAGTATTTCTTTTTAGTAATAATGTCCTAATCCCATGTCCACTTCAGAAGGAAGGCCCTCCGTTAACTGTGGCTGGGTTAGAAGTTACTAGTGTAGACGTTAGGTGCTCCTAACCAGTTATGTGGCTCTGGGCAGGTTACTCACCCCGTCTGGGTAGCCTGTGTCTCAGGGGTCCTAGTGGTGCCTGACTCAGGGACCCGTCATGAGCCTTCAATGAATAAAAACACGTTACCTTCACGGAGCAGATCTTGGCCCGCTTTAAGCACCAACGGATGTTTGAGATGATGGCTCAGACTTTGGAGAAGCAGCTGTTCCTTCGCTAGTTTGGTGGCGCGTGGCGTTAGTTGGCTAAACTTACAAAACCTCAGATTTCTCCCTGTAAACCAAGACTAGTAACAATTAAGCCGTGAGATGACATGAGCCCAGAAATGCTGATAAAATATCTGGTGTGAATGGAAAGATTCCCGGTCAGAGTTCTAGGGGTTTCCACTATTGACTTAGAAGCGGAGATTAAGGCAACTTTCCCCCTACGATGAACCACTGTTTAATTTAGCAAATGTTTCGAAGATGATAGCTGTTCCATATTATGAAAGTAATCAAGAGTCACTGTAGAAAATTGAACACATGAGAAAGCACAAGGAAAGGTTAGAAATCACTTGTTAACCCCAAACCCGAGCTACGTGCTCTGCATATTGTGAGATATGCCCTTTGTGCTGTGTGGGTATGTGCACACATGTAATGCTGTCTGTCTGTCCGACTGTGTCCTACCATGTCCAGTAAGGTGTACTTAGAGGAGGCGCACCTGCGTCGGCACCCCTAGGGCTCTCCTGTTCTGGGAAAGCATGGCAATACGAGACCACGAGATAGAAAGGAAAAGCCACCTGTCGTTATAGCAAATAGGATTAGTTTTAACAAGAGGAAACAAGAACAGGAGAGAGATGCAGATCGGAAGTTAGGGGACACGGGGCAGGGGTTGTGGATGGATTCCAGTGTCTGTTCTCCCCTTGTCTCTCTAGTCACAGAATCCTCCTTATGGTGGAACATCATCCAGGGTGGCCCTGGTCTGAGGGGTGTCTTGGGACTTCCAGTGCTTCGGCGGGAAAGACCCCGTCTGAGACACAACGGTGGGGGCCGCCCAGTCCACGTTCTGACAGCAGGCTGACATGCACAAGTGACGGGTGCAAATTCCTGGTCGCGTCCTTTCAAGGGGGCAAAATCCGGCCCCTATTCTCTTTCTTTGTTCCTGAGTCCAGGAAGCTGGTTTTGGGGCTCGGGTGCTGGCTTCCACCCACGGCACAGCTGGATGGCTTCAGTGAGAGCAAAGAAGCCCTTGACCCTCTGGCTGGTTAAAATGCCAGCAAGAGCCAAGTCAGCCAAGCAGTGATGCTGAGGGAGAAAAATGGGGCAGCCTGTGAATGTAGTGTGCATGGGGCTTATCCTCACACAGCCCAGAGACACAGGAGGTTTGGGAGCCAGCAGGGTGATATGGGCCCCAGTAAGCAGGTATTACCTGCTTTTCAGTCCCTTTCCCTGGATGCGCGGAAGATGCCAGTTCCACTGTCCTCTGACTTGGGATTCTTAAATCCTTATTTTGTAAGGAGGTATACAGGGGGCCATCATTGGAGCCCATTACATAATAGGTCTTCTTATTCATGAGCTTGCTTAACCTTGGTTGCCAGCCCAGTGGAGGCCTGGGCTTGGGGCCTAGGAGTGAGCAGGTTTTAGTGCAGCTCCCCACGAGGATGAAGCCCATGCCCCAGGATGGCTGAGCCACACACTTGCCCTGCACCATTCACTGAGCCCCAGTATTGGTGGGCCTCTTTCTTCTGGAGGCTGAGCCCGGACTCTGAGCAATATGAACGCGGCATGCAGCCAGTGGTCCTTACCCTGGAGAAGGGCCGGAGGGAGTGCGTGCAGAGGGCAGGGGGCTGGGGAGGAGCATATGGAGGCCGAGATACTCTCTGCTGGCAGGGCAGGTTATAAAAGAATACTGAAAAGTTCCTACATGGGACTATTAGTCACTTCAAAATACTTAGGAACCATCTGTGCTTAAATTAGAACAGAAATGGTCTAAAGAATTCCCTGCAATTATGGTTCTCTTCGCCTCACTGTTGCTCAAGGGGGTAAGTGCCCTTATTAGTTTCAGAGGAGAAAAATATACCTCTGGGGTATTACCTGACTACAAATCTACTTTTTTTCCTGGTAATTGAAGAAGTCGAAGCTTGCACCACAAAGATGAAAGCTTATGTAGGAAGGAATTAGTGGGTTTTTTTGTTTTGTTTTTAATTTTTCAAAAGTCTGGTGGTCTGGTGCAGTGCTATTGAAGTGATATTCTGTACCAACTCCTTAGCAGAGATCGTTTAAGAAAGATTCAGGAAACAAAAATCAAGCAGCTTCTCTGTGTGGGTTTTTGAGGGGCCCTCATTTTGGGGGTATTTGATGGTCAGAATGTTATAGTGACTCATTTGCATTGTAATTAGTATTTTTACATAGAAGAGCATTCCGGAGTACCTTGAGAAGAAGTTAGTGAGGATATACCAGTTCCTTTGAAAATATAAAGGATGTACACACTTTGGGGATAGTTTTTCTGGCAATAAGAAGCCCATCCCCCCTTTATTAAATGGTTGGGGGTCGGTATCCTGAGGTGGCAGGGGATTAGGTACATCTCATGTGGTGAGTAATCCAAGCAATAGCGCTCCCTGGATGAAACCATCTCTGGTGGGGTACCTGGGTGGCTCAGTCGTTAAGCATCTGCCTTCGGCTCAGGTCATGATCCCAGGGTCCTGGGATCAAGCCCCGCATTGGGCTCCCTGCTCAGCGGGAAGCCTGCTTCTCCCTCTCCAACTCCCCCTGCTTGTGTTCCCTCTCTCGCTGTCTCTCTCTGTCAAATAAATAAATAAAATCTAAAAAAGACCCCCCCCCCCCCCCGCCAAAACTCTGTTGAGTTAGTGCTTGCTAGTAAGAGAAAACTATGGACAAAAACTTCTTTCAATATTTTCAATACCACTTGTTATGCTTAATTTTGTGTATCACTGGCCAAGCTAAGGAATGCCCAGGTAGTTGGTAAGACATTATTCCTGGGCGTGTCCGTGGGGGTGTTTCCAGAAGAAATGAGCATGAATCAAGAGACTGAGTAAAGAAGGTGCCCCTCAACAGTGTGGGCGGGTAGCAGCCAATCCACTGAGGGCCCAAAGGGAACGAAAAGCCACAGGGAGAGTGAATTCGCACTCTCTGCTTTAGCTGAGACATCGATCTTCTCCTACCCTTGGCCATGGGCATTCTCGGTTCTCGGGCTTTCAGACAGACCAAGATTCTCAGGCCTTTGGACTCAGACTAAGTTACACAACTGCGTTTCTGTGCTTCCAGCTTGCAGACGGCAGATGGTGGGATTTCTCCATTTCCACGATCGCGTGAACCAATTCCTGTAATAAATCTTTTCTTCTATCTATAAAAATCCTCTTGGTTTTGTTTCTCTGGAGAACCCTGACTAACACTCTGCTCATGGATGACTTAAAGTGGATGTTTCAAATCAAGCCAGCAAGTATTTCCTCAATGTTATATCATGCACGAAGAAATTTTCCTTGCTCCTGTGAAGCAGGAGGAGATGAATATGGTAGAGTCTCTGTCCATGGTGAATTTATAGTCTGCTTAGAAAGGATTTCAATTAAAACGTGGCGGCTTCCACTGGAGAAGACCATGGCCAAGACTACCAGGTGCGGAAACGGGCAGATTTCTCTCAGTGGGAAAAAGGCTGATGACCATTGTACTTTAGAAAGTGTTAGTCTCTAAGTAGTTGTTTCTAGCAAATATTTTTCATGCTTAGTGGGATAAAAATAGTTTCTCATCGTCTGGTTACCATTCATTGAGAGTTCTAGCTAACTTTGGAGGAAGACGGACTTCAGGTAAGATTAATCTGGTGAAGCAGCCTATTAAACCAGGTATTTATCAAAATGTTTTATGGGGGCAGGAGTTCATTATTTTCTCTGTTCACTGTACTACAGGGAACATTAGCTTTCCGAATAGGTCATTTTGAAAGTACTCCCTGCGATAGGACTCAGACTTTATAGATCGCCTCCAGTGACTTTGGCTGTTGCATGCTTTCAATTTAGAGATAAAGCAGCCCGTGGCCTCATCTCTGATTCATAGAATTCCAGGCAGAGGCCGAAGTTCTGCATAATAGGTGCACCTTACTGATCAGAGCCGCTTCTTTAAACAGGCCCCTTTTAAAGTTGCTTATTGATTGAGCGCTTAGTTATGGCCGCATAAAACCTGACAGTGGTAAGCATTTTCTCTTCTCTGTCATTTGAGCCCTATGAGGAAGAGGAGGATACAGTATAGGGAGAGAAATTTATAAGTTATCTTGAAGGGGGTGGGTGCAAAAGGAGGACAGCCGTATTGATTACGTCCCATAACTTTCCCACCCTTTTAGAGAGTGTGTCACAGGCCATTAAACTTAGTAAGCCTCAGGTGACTAATGGAAAAACGGATGAGGGTCAGTCGGTGTTTCATCTTTTAAATCGCTTCTGCCTCGACTGGGCAGCAAACGGGAATATAATTAATTTACTCTTTCATAAAGAAAACAAGCGTGTCATCACTGATGTATTATTGTCACCGGCTCTGCCTCATTGAAAATGAGGGACAGTGCGCTCCCCCACTTTTAGAAAACGCTCTGACTCTCAGGCATAGAATATGTAGGTCTCCAAGAGCTACGCCTTTATGACTACGCCCACGTGCACACACACATCCACGTGGACACGGACCTTTGCAGGTTACACAGGCATCATGCAAGGAGAACATTGTAACGTTGCTCATTTGGGGAAATCAGGATGGTCCCTGTAAAAGTGATTTCTTGGGATTGAATTTTAAGATGAAGAAAAAAAAATCTTGCTATCCAAGTGTTTGCTCTGGCTGGGAGAAATTTATTTTATTTTTAACCAATTCTTTCTTTACAATGTTTTTTGTTCTGGCCAGTTTTTTGTGTAGTGTATTTGGAGAGATGAGGAATGGAGGAACGTGGTCCTTTTATTATTTAACAAAAAACCTTAGTGAATTTTAGATGAAGTCTCCCACCCACCCCTTTTCTTTAAGAGAAGCAATGGTTGACAGAGAAAATTGCATGAAACTTCCTCTGATAAATTTCTGATCTTCTTTCATCTGCCTTTCTTCTGATCTCAGAAAGGAAACCCTGTCTTTCTAGGTGCATAAGCCACAAAGCCTTGGGGTTGGCAAATCGTCTCTTGCTTCCTTGCCCCATGTCCGATATGACAGCAAATTGTATCAGCCTCACCTGAGATTATATAGGAAGCCTGCCCCTTCTCCCTACCTGTGCCCACTTCTTGTCTGTGCTCAGCTTGCTGCCAGCCACCATACTCTCTTTCCCAGACAGTGGCCTTCCAGCTCCTCGATTTTGCCCTTGTCCTCTCTGCCCTGCGGGTAATGTCATGTTCTGCTCACAAGCTTCTAATGCCTTTCAGTCTCCCTCTTAGTAAGAGACAAATTCCTTACCATGGCCTGCAAGGCCTTACAGGATCTGGTCAGCTGAGTCTCTGACCTAGTCTCCTACTTCTCCCCTTTCCTCATCTTCCTCCAGCCACACTGGGGTCCTTGCTGGTCCTTTAAGAACTCAGACATTTTTCTGCCTCAGGGCCTTTGCAAAGGCTGCCCTTTTTGCTTAGCCTGTTCTTTTCCTTGATATCACATGGCTCCCTCTCTCATCTCCTTTGCACTGTTGCTCAAATGTTACCCTTTCAGGGACACCTCCCGTGACTACTCTATTTAAAATTGTACTCTTACCCTCCATCCCTCTTTTCTCCTTAATTTTTCTCCACATCACCTTTCACCATCTCACACATTATATGCCTTCTTTTTTTTTTTTTAAAGATTTTATTTATTTATTTGAGAGAGAGAATGAGAGAGAGCATGAGAGGGAAGAGGGTCAGAGGGAGAAGCAGACTCCCCGCCGAGCAGGGAGCCCGATGCGGGACTCGATCCAGGGACTCCAGGATCATGACCTGAGCCGAAGGCAGTCGCTTAACCAACTGAGCCACCCACGCGTCCCATTATATGCCTTCTTATTTGTTGTCTGTATTGCTGCTCCAGATTGTGACCTCCAAAAGGCAGGCAACTTTGTCTGTTTTGTCTATTTCTGTATCCTCAGTGTATTTCTGTATCCTCAGTGCCTAGAATAGTGCCTGGAACATAGTAGGCACTCCATCAATATTTGTTAAATAAATGCCTAATAGAGCAAGTAGGTTTTGGGAGGGGTTCCAGTGCAGCTCTAGGGGGAGAAGATTTTAAGGGTCACTGGAAGATAATCCTAAGTGAAGATGCAGGAGGCTAAGCAATCAGCAGAACGTGACAATCATAGCTAAGAATTCAACATTAAGCTTTTTGTTTTTGTTCTTCTTGGCAATAAACCTAAACCTCATTGTCTATTTTTTTAATCTTTATTTATTTATTTTAGAGATGTGTGTGTGTGTGCATGAGCTCAGGGGGAAGGGCAGAGGGAGAGAGAAACTTAAGCAGACTCCACGCTGAGCGCAGAGCCCAATGTGGGGCTCAGTCTCATGACCCTGAGATCACGACCTGAGCTGAAACCAAGAGTTGGACACTTAACTCACCGAGCCGCCCAGGTGCCCCGTCTCACTTTCTACTTTAAAGGGTAGAAGAATAATATCCTCTGGTTACTATTTTGAAACTATGCCCTCATCTGTGTATGTGTATATGTTTCCCTGTGTTTTATATATACACACTCTTAGACCCATCTAGATTTAAGCTGAATTGCTCTCCAGTCTCAGAGTATTAACCACCAGGTGATATTCTCGCTTTCAAATGGCAGCATTGGGATGAGTTAATTAAGACACCTGAATACTTATTTTTTTCTCTTATCAGTGTTCATTTTTGAAGAAAATAGGATTTATGTTAATATTATATGCATCGCGTGCCTACTCTAGGGACAGGCATGGGGTCACCAAGTGATTAATTAACTCTCTGAGCTGATTAAAGAATTTTAAAGAGCTGCCTGGTTGTCACCAAGCGTCTCTTTTTTAGAAACCTGGAAGTCTCTTTCAGACTTCAAAAGGAAAACAAAGACCCCATAGCATTTTCAACCTCAAATGAATGAAAAAGACATTGGCATAAAGAGGATGTGGAAACCACATCCTCACATTATGGGTGGAAACATAAATGACAACATTGCAGATGAGTTCACCTTTACAGGGCTGGTCCTTATTGTCCTTGAAGACTCTCATGTAATTAAGAAATATTTAGGAGGATTTGGAAGAGTTTTATAGGAAAGAAAAAAACAATGTGCCAGATGGTCAATGAGAAATTCTTTCCTTACAATAAAATTTTTTTAAAAAATTTATTTATTTATTTGAGAGAGTGAGTGAGAGAGAGAGCACAAGCGGGCAGAGGAGCTGAGGGAGTGGGAGAAACAGACTCCGTACTGAGCAGGGAGCCCGATGCTCGGCTTGATCCCAGCACCCTGGGATCATGGGATCAAGACTGGAACCTAAGGCAGACGCTTAACCAATTGAGCCATCCAGGCACCCCAAAAAGGTTTTATATTTAGACTTGTAGTTTACTTATATGTCTTATGTCTTTAGTATTTTGAGAGTAGGGCATAGATAATTAATTGTATATAGTGTATCAAAATTGTGGATTATATACTTTTGGGACACACTAGTGAATTAAAACGTTGTCATATAATTTTGAAATATTTGATAGTATTCCTCAATGACTGAGTTTTTGGAAATGCACATACTGTATGTAGTAGAAACAGAGATGGATCCTTTCTTTGGATCAGTACTTGCGATTGACATGTCACGACAGATCTGTGATTGACATGACATTCAGTATTAGGGGAATAAATCAGGACCTGGGGAGGTATGTGGTTCAAAATGAAAAGTAGTTCTCTGTATCCTTCCTGGGTTTTCAAAATAAGGTTGTAAAAATTAATTTAGAAATTTCAGGTTGTGTAAGAGATCTTTTGTGTTTATCTAAAGAGCATGTGCATTTAAACTTTTTGAAAATTTTGAATACCTTAAAATGAGTTAGCAAACTTTATATTGCTGAGAGAAATTGCTGACTTCTTTCGTCTAGAAAAGAAGGTGTAGTGTAGGCAAAGCAGTAGAAATGTTCCAGTTACAAATTTTTCCAGTTATCTACTGCTGCATAATAAATATCTCCAAATTTAGTGACATCAAACAACAACATTTTATATGCTTATGGATTCTGTGACTTAGGATTCAGACAGGAGATTGTTAAGCTGGCTTGTTTCTGCTTCGCAGCCAGCTGAATGGGAACTGAAGTGCCTGTTGTGACCTCTCCATGTACCTTGGACCTCCTGACAATATGGCAGCCGTAGGATAGTTGGGTTCTTACAGGGCAGCTCAGGGCTCAGAGCACAAGTGTTCGCATGAATGAGATGAAAGCTTTAGGACCTTTATGACCTAGCCTCAGAGGTGAAGTCACTCAGCACCACTTTTTCTTATTCTTTTGATCAAAATTTGGTATTTAGAAGTGGGGTTTTGGGAAGATATGGAGTGGATTTTGCATGTGAAAGAAATATCAATGGTTTGTTGCCAGAAGATGGTCTATGGTGATTTTTTTAAATTGCTGAAAATTATTTGACACTCCTGCTGTCAAGAGGTGGGGTTTAAGTCCCTATCTCTTGAGTCTGGGTGGGCTTGTGACTGCTTTGAACAAAAGGATATAACAGAGAAAAAAGGAATATAACAGAATTGTGAGGAAGTTCTCTTATTTTCCTAGTTTTCTGAGAGTTTTTAATCAGGAGATGTCAACATTTGTCAATGTGTTTTTCACATTTATTAAGATAATCATTTTAATTTCAGAGTTAGTCTGTGGATATGGCATATTATATTGATTGATTTTTAAATATCAAGCCAACCTTTCATTCTTGGGATAAATATCACTTGGTCATGGTGTATTTTTACATATATATTGCTGAATTCAATTTGCTAATATTTTGGTAAGGATTTATATGGCTATGCTTATAATCTGTAGTTTTGTTTTGTTTTCCTGTAATATTTTTGTTTGATTTTGATATCAGGGTAATTCTGGTCTCATATAATGAGTTAGGAAGTGTTTTCTCTTCTTGTATTTTCTGAACCAGTGTGTAAAATTGTTATTTCTTTATTAAATGTTTAGAGGAATTTGATGGTGAAATCATCTGGGCCTGGAGTTTTCTTTGTTCTAAGATTTCAATTTCCTTAATAGATGTAGGATTTTTCAGAATATTTCTTTTGGAGTGACTGTTGGTAGTTTCTCCTTCAAGGAATTTTTCCATTTCATGTATGTTACTGAATTTATTGGTATAAAGTCATTTATAATATGCCTTATTATCCTTTTAATGTTTATAGGATTTGTAGTAATGTCCTCCTTTTCATTCCTGGTATAGGTAATGTGTTTTCCTTCTCTCCCTCCTGCCCCCACCTCCCTTGTCCATCTGACTCCTAGTTTACTAATTTTATTGAATTTTTCAAAGAATCAGCTCTTGGTTTCTTTGACTTTTCTCTATTGCTTTTCTATTTCATTTATTTCTGCCCTTAACTATTTGCTCCCTTGTGATTTCTTTGGGTTTAATTTACTCTTCTATGGCTAGTTCCTTAAGGTGGAAGCTTAGATACTTGATTTGAGACTTTTCTTCTTTTGCTACATTAGCATTTAATCCTGTTAATTTCCCTCTAAGCATTCATTTAGTTGTGTCCCACAGATTCTGATATGTTGTATTTTGATTTTCAATTAGAAATATTTAGTAATTTCTCTTTGATCTCTTCCTTGACCCATGGGTTATTCAGAAGTGCATATTGTTCAATTTTGAAATATTTGGAATACTTGAGGATGTTCTAGGTATTTTTCTATTATTAACCCAGATATTCTGCTACTTCCCCTGTCTGATCCACTCTGCTCTGTGTTAGTTATTGTGAATGTTTGATGAACCCCCCAGAGAGAACCCCCAGGAGTGACCTGAGCTTTACTAACAGTGTGAATTACTTGATGCTGAATCTTTTCCTTGATTTCTCTGCATCCAGTGATCCTGGGGCCGGTACTGCTGATTGAGGAATAATGCTGTATTATGGTCCAACAGATCTGGGTTCAGATCAGCTCTTGCTTAGTAAAATACTATTTAAGCTAACTACCTAATGGTGTCTCAGTTTTCTTATCTGTGAGGTAGACATAATAGTCTTGCCTTGATTATGATCTGGGGTTTTTGTGAACGTCAG
The DNA here is from genome assembly GCF_002201575.2 of Neomonachus schauinslandi. NCBI lineage: Eukaryota > Metazoa > Chordata > Mammalia > Carnivora > Phocidae > Neomonachus > Neomonachus schauinslandi. Next base: position 6,212,008 of record NC_058404.1, on the reverse strand, counting down.
ATAAGATAAACACTGTTGTTAAATTATTAACCGTAAAAGGTAAGATGTTATTATTGTTGATGGATGTTTCCTACATGTACAATTATTTGTCATTTTGTTCTTTAGTAGAGTTACATTTGACTATTTAAACAGATCATTATAAAACCTCTCTAACTTATAGGGAATTGAATGCACATGTTAAAATATAAGTTTGAAGATAGTACTCACTTCATTAACTTCTAATAACCAAATATATAACTGAGAGATGTGATTATATGAAATAACTACCCAGTTGAATGAAAATTGGGCATAATTCTGTGGATATTTTCATTGGTGAACAAAGTAAATGTCTTTCTACAAATCCATGCTGAGTAAGTGGTGGATCAAATAGCCCTGAAATAAGATTTTTTTTTCAAGTTTTTACTTAAATTCTAGTTAGTTAACATATAATGTAATACTAGTTTCAAGCGTAGAATTAGTGATTCATCACTTACATATAACACCCAGTGCTCATCACAACAAATGTCCTCCTTAACGACCATCACCCATCTAGCCTATCCCCTGTCCACCTCCCTCCAGCAACCTCCATTTTGTTCTCTATAGTTAAGAGTCTCTATGGTTTGCTTCCCTGTCTGTTTTTCCCCATAGGGTTCATCTGTTTTGTTGCTTAGTTTCCCTATATGAGTGAATGAAATGAGATTTTAAAAATTATTTTATTTTATCTTTTCATCATGGTAAATGTACTCTTTGATCCCCTTCACCTGTTTCACCCATCCCTCCCACCCACTTCCCTTCTGCTAAACATCAGTTTGTTCTCTATAGTTAAGATTCTATTTTTGGTTGTCTCTCTCTTTTTTTCCTTTGCTCGTTTGTTTTGTTTCTTAAATTCCACCTGTGAGTGAAATCATATGGTATTTGTCTTTTTCTGACTGAGTTATTTTGCTTAGCATAATACTCTTCTAGCTCTATCCATGTCATTGCAAATGGTAAGATTTCAGTTTTTATGGCTAATATTTCAGTGTGTGTGTACCATATCTTCTTTATCCATTCATCTATTGATGGACAGTTGGTTTGCTTCCATAGTTTGGCTATTGTAAATAATACTGCTATAAACATAGAGGTGCATGTGTCCCTTTGAATTAGTGTTTTTGTATTTTTTAGGTAAATACCCAGTAGTGCTATTGCTGGATCATAAGATAGTTCTATTTTAAATTTTTTGAGGAAACTCCATAGTGTTTTCCAGAGTGGCTGCACCAGTTTTCATTCCCACCAACAGTGTCAGAGGGTTCCTTTTTCTCCACATCCTCGCCAACACCTATTATTTCTTGTGTTTTTTATTTTAGCCATTCTGACTGGTGTGAGGAGATATTTTTGATTTGCATTTACATTTTCCTGATGATGAGTGATGTTGAGCATTTTTCATGTATTTTTTGGTCATCTGGATGTCTTCTTTGGAGAAATGTCTGTTTATATCTTCTGCCCATTTTATTTATTTATTTATTTATTTATTTATTTATTTATTTATTTATTT
>NC_058404.1:6122282-6210488 GCF_002201575.2 Neomonachus schauinslandi | reverse complement strand
TTTATTTATTTATTTATTTATTTATTTATTTATTTATTTATTTATTTATTTAACAGGGCGAGAGAAAGAGGGCGAGCACAAGCACAAGAGAGAGAGGGAGGGAGAAGCAGGCTCCCTTGTTGAGCAGGTCCATCCTGGGACCCTGGGATCATGACCTGAGTTGAAGGCAGAAGCTTAATTGACTGAGCCACACAAGCACCCCTCTTCTGCCCATTTTTAAGTTGGATTATTTGGGTTTTATTGGGTGTTGGGTTTTATAAGTTCTTTATATAGTTTGGATACTAACCCTTTATTAGATATGTCATTTGCAAATATCTCCTCCCACTCCATAGGTTGCCTTTTATTTTTGTTAATTGTTTCCTTCATTGTGAAGGGACTTTTTTTTTTATATAGTCATAATAGTTTATTTTTGATTTTGTTTCCCTTGCCTCAGGAGACATATCTGGAAAAATGTTGCTATGGCCAACGTCCAAAAAATTACTATCTGTGCTCTCCTCAAGGATTTTCATGGCTTCAGGTCTCACATTTAGGTCTTTCATCCATTTTGAGTTTATTTTTGTGTATGGTCAAAGAAAGTTTCATTCTTTTGCATGTGTCTGTCTAGTGTTCCCAACACCATTTGGAAGAGACTGTCTTTTTCCCATTGCATATTCATTCCTCCTTTGTTGAAGAGTAATTGACCATATAATTGTGGGTTTATTTCTGGGTTTTCTATTCTGTTCCATTGATCTATGTGTCTATTTTTATGCCTCTACCATACTGTTTTAATAGCTGCTGCTTTGTAATATAACTTGAACTCTGGAATTAGGATGCCTCCAGTTTTGTTTTTCTTTTTCAAGATTGCTTTGGCTACTCGGGGTCTTTTTTGGCTCCATTAAATTTTAGGATTGATTGTTCTAGTTCTGTGGGAGACTATGTTGGTATTTTGACAGGGATTGTGTTAAATCTGTAGATTGCTTTGGGTAGTATAGACATTTTAACGATAGCAATCTGGTGAGTTTTAACATTTGATATTTTGGCTGTAAGCAAAAGAAAGAACTACAAGAGGAAAAGCTATGGATATCCCTGTGGTTTTGACTTGCCCACTGTCAGGAATTCAGTGGCTTTTGATATGCATTAGGGACCAAGTACCCTTGAAAAGTAAGATTTTGAATTCTGATAAATGGGATTCTGAGGGAAATCTCTCTAGAGGAATCTCTGGACAGATGTTCTGCTCTATTATCATAAAAGGTTCACTACAGGAAACTGGGAAAAAATATACATATGTTTATAAGAACTAACCACAACTTGCTTCTCTCTTGGGGCCACAGTATCATCACTTTACTTTTTTTTATTCATTGACCAACACCTGGCGGTATTATCGATGTCGAGCACTGGATAAGAGAGAATGGAGAGCCTGTGTCCCTGTTCACAAATGAAGGATTCATTCCAGTTGGGGAGGCATTTACTATACAATAATATACATTTAATACTCAGGTCATAGAGCAGAGGTCAGTGCTCTGGGGAGTGGGTCAAACAGGACCTGGAGCCTGTTTTTACAAAGTGTATCAGATGGCAGCCACACTCATTCATTTGCACACTGTCTATGGCCTCTTTCACAAATACAGTGACAGGGTGAGTGCTTGTGACAGACTGGAGTGGCCCGCAAAGCTTAAAATGTTTGCTATCTGGTCCCTTACAGAAGAAGTGTACTGACCCCTGGTCCGGAGTAGGACAGAGGGAGAGGCCAGGCAGATTTCCACGTGGAGGAGACCTTGAGCTGAGACCCAAATGAGAAGAATGAACTGAGTGAGGAGCACGGGGTTCACTCCAGGCAGAGGGCAGAGGGCAGAGGGCAGAGGGCAGAGGGCAGAGGAAGCGCACCGCCTGAGGTGTTGGTAGGCTTGGGGGCAAGAAGGAAGTGGCTGGATATGGAAAATGAAGTTTAGCGGTGGGGGGTGGTGCCCCCAGGGCTCTTTGAGGCAGGTGTTCCAGAATGTTTCAGTACCAGAGATCCCCTGGCAGTCTGCCAGAGCCTATGGATCTCTTCCTGGAATAACATTTTTTAAAAAGTGCATAAAATGAAAGACATAGGGTTCCAAAGGAGACTGATTACAATGAAACCGTTATCAAAAGATTATGAAAACACACTTGCATTACAGTATTGTGTGCTCCTTTATTAACACGTTACCTAACCAGATTTAGAAGTTGGTCTCATAACTACTATAATGTCTACTCTTCCAAATTCTCATCGCATCCAGAAATCCCCTCACAGACACCCCAGAAATAATGTTTGCTCAAATATCTGGACAGCCTGGCCCAGTCAAGTTGACACATGAAATTAACAAAGGGAAGGGCTGGATTCCAAACTGCGGCTGGGAACCCTAGCGGAGGCAAACTTGACCCTGCCTGAGTTCCCGGACCCCTGGCCCCAAGTTAAAGTCCCCTGGTGTAGAACCTCGTTCTTGTCTAATCAGATCAGAGCCCATGGAGGGGGGACACGGGATGCAGACCTTGCTGTACTTTACAGATGCTCTCTCGTTGCTCCATGGGGAATGGATCATGAAGGAGGTCCAGCGACAGGGGCCCATGGGTCTTTGTTGAGTGATTTCATACATTACCCGTCTTGCTCTCTGTTCCCTTTGCTCCGCAGACAGGGGGAGTGAGGATTAACCACTGGCATGGGCTGTCCCTTGCACAAGGAAAGGGCATTTGAAGTGAGAAGTCTCAGTTCATTTATCTGGAGAGTCAGAGAGATGCATTGGGCTTTAAGGTTCATGCAAAAGGTAATACTCTTGAATCTATACTTTGTATTTCTTTTAATTGTAGGCAGCCGTCAATAATTGTCTGCACTCATAAATGGGTAGAATGAAATAGAATGAACTGTTTGGAGTCTGTCCTACCTATCACCGCTTAAGAGATGGAGTCATGGCCAAGAATGCAGGGTGTTATCATTTTTCACTGACAAAAAGAACTCGGTTATACAAAGGAATTGCTCCTCTTCAGCACAATATGCAGCTGGAATAAATCTGACATCTCCAGCCCCTTCACCTTCTCCTCGACTTCTATTTCTGGTTTCCACATCGCCATTACCTCTAGAAGTCAATATTCTTTAACTGCTTCTAATGTTTTCCATCCGCAATTAAATGGTCTTGTGTTAATTCACATTTGCAGTGAAATGTGGATCTTCTGCGTATTCATCTAAATCCATGAACCTTAATTGTTACGTTGAGCTGTCTGATCAAGGTCGTTAGTACTTTATGTCCTCTAATCCTATTTTTAGTTTGCTTGGTTGAAAACGCCATGGCAAGATACCTAGGATTTTAACAGAGACTGAAGTGTTTGTGTTAAAGGTGATGCGCGGAGGAAAGAGGACCACGTTGCGTTTGCTTTTTCTTCTGCGTCTACGGGTGTTCAGCGCATGTTCAGGTCGAGGGGTGTGTGGCGTGTGCTGTTACCAGCAATCACAGTTCTTTCACTGTAAATACAGGCGTGCCCAGCAAAATGGGAACATTCTGCATGTGCACGTAAGGATGGATTTCATGCGCCATGCCCTACAGAGGAGTGTCAAAGAAAGATTCTGGTAAGAGATGGGTGACTAGCTCAGGTGCAAGACCTCAAAATTCACGCAAACCGGTTATGGGTCTCTGCACAGAAATTGCTTGGAAGTGAAAAGTCAGCAAGTTTCCAAAGAAGATCCAATTTGCCGAGAATCGATCCTTTCTGTCTTGCTGCATGGTCTGACCTCCTCCTAGCTCTGGAGGGAGCCAGTGTTCTCTAGTTTCCTCTTTTTTCTGCCATCTCAGGAGAAGTTGGGAGGTAGGGCTGCTCTGAGGGGCTGAGGTGACAGATTTTTGCTTTTAGTTTCTGAGGATATGCAACAGGACCTGCTATGTGAGGCAGCCCTGGCATGACGCCGAGAGACCAGACTAGACATCAGACCAAAGCTGTTTGTAGAGCTGCAATGATTTCACATGTAGCTACCATTTGGGGAGCAAATATCTAGTATGAAAAAAGAGGTGATATCTTCATGCTCTCTGTTTATATTTTTCCTCCACTGCTATCATTAAAGAGAGATGGAAACATCTGGAATATTTGTAAAGTTGAAAAAAATAGGAGCCTTTTCATCATTATTTTGTCAGGTATTGAGCAAGTGAAAACATATTTATTTGAATATAGATTGGAAGATGATTATGCTTTCTGGAGCTTTAATATAAGTCCAGATTTTATCTTCAAATAAACCTGAACATGCAAGGCCATCTGTGCACGTACACAAATGGTGCATGGCTCCTTGTGTGTGTACCTTCTGTAGTTCTGTGAAACCTCACATCCACATCCTGGCATATTTTTTTGAAGTTGTGACATTGACATTCAGACTGCAGAAAGCCGTTTCGGTCATTAGACGTCCTATTACACCTCAAAAACGATTTTGTTCATTTGAGTTGGAAAGAAATACTACCTAAAACAGTGCACTTCTTCGAAAGAGTGTTGTAACTTTAGCTATTATGAGGATGCCACCCTAGAAGACAAAAGAGAACATATGGCTCTCATTTCTTGCCAGTTAGGATATCATTCTATCCACACGGTGTCACAGAGAACATCTCGCAGACCGTCGTCGTATTTTATCTCACTCTTGTTCTTCTTCACTCACTTGGTGCTTTGCATGGCCCAGCTCACCAATCTTTCTTGGCTCTGTGGCCACAATGGCTTCTTCCAGGGCCTCTGTGTCTCGAGAAGTCCTTTCCACACACTGCTCCCTGCACTTGGGGATATGCGTCCTAACCCTAACTCTTACTCATCCTCCTATCTCCGCTTCAGCCCCTTCATCAGGGGGCTGACCTCCCACAGTCCAATACTCCCAGACAATTCCTCAGAGCCCGTATGGCGGTCCTCCAAAACCTCCCAGCAGACTTCTTCCTTAGTATTTGTTGGCATTTAGGTGGTGTGTGTGGGTTGTGGAACTTGGCAGTCTCCTTGGTGGGCTTGACTCCTCATGGGGCATATTTGGTTTTCTTATCTCTAGCTCAGGGTGCTTTGCCCAATGGTGGAGGTCCAGGCTGTCTTCCTGACAACTTTACAGTGAGGGCTTCTGTCTCAGTCTGTTCTGGCGGCTAGACCAAAATGCTATGGGCTGGGTGGCTTATAAACAACAGAGGGTTATTTCTTAGACTTCTGGAGGCTGGAGGTCCAAGAGCAGGGTGCCAGCATGGCTGGGTTCTGGAACCCTCTTCCGGGTTGCAGACAGCCGACTCCTCGCTGTGTCTTCGAAGGCGGGGAGCAGGGAGGAGAGACACGCTTCTTGTGACTCTCAGGAGGGCACTTAATCCCACTTAGGAGGCTCCACCCTCATGACCTCATCACCTCCTAGAGGCCTCACCTCCTAACAGCATCACACTGGGGGGTAGTGTTTCCACATATGAAGTTGGCCGGGTGGAGGCCTGGGGGCAGGGGTGATGCAAGCATGCTGTCCGTGATAGTCTTGTAGCATAAACTTCAGATAAATACCGTCTCCCATCTCTTGAGATCCAGCTAACTGCTCATAATTACCATCTCTGTGTTACCTGTTCCTGAGAGACTGAGGTTTCCCAGGTAACAGGGAGGTTCAATCCACACGCCAACATTCTGATGGGTGTTCAGATCCTCTGTATTCCCTTTTTCCACAATCAAGCATATCAGTGACACCTGTGAGCGTCCATCCTCCACCCAATCAACTCATCACTGTCATTGTGTTTTTGAGACTTCTACGTGTTCCTTTGCTTTCAGCCTGGCTCTGTGTTCTGTGTTTTACTGACTTTCGTAGTCAGAATACATCTTCAGAGATACGACAGAAGATGTTAATCCAGTCAGATAAGAGGTCTGTAAAGAGTGGAGACAGTGTCTTTTTAGTATCCTTGGTGCCCCAGCTCACTGTAGGACCTAAATGAATATTTAGTCAATAAATACATGAATAAATGAATGTATACATAAAATAAAAAAATAGCAGGTCTTAATTGGAAAATCATTGTATGATGACATCATGACAGGGCCAGAGAGTTGTGTCAGATACATGACCGATGACAACACTGGATGTGGTATTTGTTTAGCTCATTCGGGTGCAAAGCACATTCCTGTGTTGTTCTGTTTGATTCTCTTGAGGATCACGTGGGTCAGCTCTGCAGTGTTACGCACTCTATTACAGGGGAAGATACTGAGCTCAAGGTCACACGGCAGGACCCAAACTCAGGTCTGTGCCCTTTTCACCTCCAGGGTGGCCGCAGGGCATGGCTGAGAGTGTGTGAGCACCTAACACACTCCCGATGTTGAAGTTGCTCTCTGTCACGTGGAGGAGACATTACCTTACACAGCGTCTTCATCTGCTCAGCCTGCTGTAACAAAGACCACACATAGGGAGGCTTACACAACAGGGATGTATTGTCTTATGGTCCTGGAGGCTGGAAGCCCAAGGTCAAGTTGTCCGCAGGGTTGCTTCCTTCTGGAGCCGTGAGGGAGACTCTGTTCGATCCATCCCTCATCCCTACCTTCAGGGGTCTGCTGGCATTGTTGGCTTTCTGTGGCTTGTAGTCACAGGACCCCTTCTCTGCCGTCATGTTCACTGGGCGTTCTCCCCACGTCTCTGTCCTCACAGGACTGTCTGCTAGGGCACCTGTTGTACTGGAGGGGAGCCTACCTTACTCAAATAGGACCTCACCTTAACTACTACATCTACAAGGGACTCCTTCTCTTTTTTTAAAAACTTTTTAAATTTAAATTCAATTAATTAACATATAATGTATTAGTAGTTTCAGAGGTAGAGGTCAGTGATTCATCAGTTGTGTATAACACCCAGTGTTCATTACATCACATGCCCTCCTTAATGCCCATCACCCACTTACCCCATCCCCCAGCGCCCTCCCTTCTGTAACCCTCAGTTTGTTTCCTATGATTAAGAGTCTCTTATGGTTTGTCTCCCTTTCTGGTTTCTTTCTTTTTTTTTTTTTTAAGATTTTATTTATTTTTTTGACAGAGAGAGACACAAGCAGAGGGAGTGAGAGAGGGAGAAGCAGGCTTCCCGCTGAGCTGGGAGCCTGACGTGGGGCCCAATCCCAGGACCCCGGAATCATGACCTGAGCAGAAGGCAGATGCTTAACAAATGAGCTACCCAGGAGCCCCTTGTCTCCCTCTCTGGTTTCATCTTATTTTTTCCTCTCTTCCCCTATGATCCTCTGTTTTGTTTCTTAAATTCCATATATCAGTGAGATCATATGATAATTGTCTTTTTCTAATTGACTTATTTCACTTAGCATAATACCCTCTAGTTCCATCCACGTCATTGCAAATGGGAAGATTTCAATTTTTTGATGGCTGCATAATATTCCATTGTATACATATATACCACATCTTCTATATCCATTCATCTGTCCATGGACATATGGGCTCTTTCCATAGTTTGGCTCTTGTGGACATTGTTGCTATAAACATCAGGGTGCATGTGCCATGCAAGGGCCTCATTTTCAAATAAGGTCACATTTTGAGGTACCAGGTGTTAGGACAGTTTTGTAGAGGGACACAGTTGAACCCATAATAGGTAGTTTGGTTGGGTTTCATGGTTGTCTTCTGCAGAATCATAACTACCACGTGCAGGCACCAGAAGTCGGCACCCTTGCCCTCGGAGGAAGCGCACCTGTCAGTCTTCAGGGGAAATTCCTTTGACTTTTGAAGCAAGGAGTATGAAGTGTGCAAGACAGCCAGCATGACTTTGGCCCAGTCAGGAAGAGTGAAGCTCTGTGTTACATGCTGTTTTGCTGGATCGACACTGATTTTTTGATTTGACACCACTAGCAATGTACAGATTAAGAAACAAAATAAAGCCCATAAAAACAGCAAAAACTAGACCCAGGGACACATAAAGACCTTTCATACTAGCCATTCTCTTTCCCTTACTAACCTCTGTGGAATTTCTAAGCTACCCTCCCCTTCAGATGTTCTCCTGAGCGTATGTGGCTGTGGTTCTGGAAGGCTTGTGGATTCTGTCGTGTTTCTCTGATGCATTTGTAACCTTGGGTTGTAAGTCATGTCGGCAGATTGTCTGGGAAATGTCTGTTACAGTTTTCTTTTTAAACCAAGCTCAGTGTATTCTAATTGTAAAAATTTTTTCCAGGAAACCTCAAAGAAAATACATAAAAAATACTGCTTTGATCTCTTTGGTGCCAGATGAAATGAGCAGCTGTATCAATTGCAGAAAACAGCACCTGAATGTGGCACATGTATTTCAGAGTTCTGCACACCTTTCTTGTTTTTTTGTGTTTGTTTGTTTGTTTTTTTCCAGGGGAGGAGAGGATTACAGATTGGGGAATGTTCTGTGCTCACAATTAAGGGAATTACTCGCTGGCTCATCTCTAACTTTAATTACTTTCTCTTCCTCAACTTTGCAATTAGCTGATGTTGCTACAAATTTTGGTCACATACTTAATCTTTATATAGCGTTTTTGGCCAGAGTGCAGTTAAAGTCTGTGACCGACTCTGATATCTTTATCCAGAGGTGAGGTTCTCAGGGCAGTAACATCTGCCCAGGTACACCCTTGCAAGGGCTGACCTGTATTGAACAAGAGAGCGGGTGAGCTTTGTTCTCAGTGCTCCCAGCCCCTTCCCATAGCCCTGCAGGTGCATAGCACCTTATGTCTGCAAACCACCTTCCCCCTTCTCCCCCCATCTGCTTGATAGAGGATTTATTCAGCCCCAGGAGCTTTGTAACCACTAAGGATCTTAATCCTCTGCAGACATGCAGATGGGATTCCACCCAGCTAATAGGTAATATAACTGAGTCTCAGATAAGTGATGTTACTTAGGTAATTAGAGGAAAAGCCAGGATTTTAACTCTGGATTGTCTTATCCCATACTTTGTTCTCCACTGTTCCTTGTTGCCTGCCCATGGAGATTGCTGCAGTGTTGTAGGATCAGCTGATATTGGAAGGAAGGGGGGGATATACCCATTTGGGGGGTGGAGGGGTGTAATTATAAGCTAGGACTCTGAGTTGGGAATTAGCAAACTCCAATGGGAGAAGGGACAAAATGTTTTGTGGCCTGACTGGTGAAAGAGGAAGCAGTGAATTGGAACTCCCAAGTTTTAAATTTAGGGAATTTGGACGGGGTTGGGGAGCACCCTTAAGTACGTGTCCATATACTCAATTTCATAATGTGAAATTAGAAAGACATTCTCATTTGAAGGATTTAGGTATGTTGTTTCAGATGTCCTGTAGACGTTTACACTTGATCTTAGCCAAAAGGCCGAGAAGCGATGTCCTGTAGACGTTTAGATATACATATCTAGTGAGGAATTGGGAGCAAAATGTGTAGAATGAAGAGTTATTCACACACAGGCAGTAATTAAAATCAGAATTGAGCTAGCTAAAAGTCTCTACCAAAACCTTTTAGTTCATTTCCAGATGTGTGGATGAGGGCACTGAGGCTCAGGATGATTAAGGAGTTTCCTCAGGTCTGCTAAGAAAGTGCTGAAGCTGGAGAGGAATCCAGCTCTGTCTGATTCCTGAACACAGGGGCTTTCTCTGAGCTCCTATCCCTTAAGCACAGGAATGTGGGGTGGCCAACTGGAAGGGAGAACCTCACCAGGCTTTGTCCAGTTTGAGCTCTAGAATATTGGGACCCTCTGGCCCAGTGAGTCTGAAAATGTCTGAAAATACCCTGGGGGGTGTTTAACTCTGGTCCTTAGGGTGAACCTGCCCTCCTCAAAGAGCATTGTTTACTGGGTTCTCAAACTCAATACATTCACCAAATTGTAAAGTTCACAAGGTAGATTCTGGCAATCCTCCAGGTGCTCCCCACTGAGATATTGGTGATGATTTTTAAAACACACCTTTTATTATGAACATTTTCAAAACTACAGAAGAATATAAACGACGGTACAATGACTACCCATCTATCCACCACCTGGACTCTCCAGTTCCCATTTGGTCAGATTTCCTTCATCTCTATGATTTTTGCTAAACAGCAAATCCTAGATATCATGATACTTCATGCCTAAATATTTCAGCACAATCTCCAAAAAAGCAAGACTATTCCCCTTAATAACCTTAAAACTATTGGCCCGCTTACTAAATTAGTAATTCCCTCGTATGTTCGTCCAACCAAGTGCTAAACAGAATAGCCTGTCTGGATCTTTTCTGTGCCATTCTGTTTTGATCTGGTCTGCTCTGAGATATCAGGTTCTTCCTTTGATGATCTTTAACCAGAGATTAGTCTTCACATACAATAATAACAGCCGCAGTAGCTGATGTTTATTGAATGCTTATGATGTGCCAAACCCTGAGCTAAGCTTTCCCTTCATCCCATCTTGTAATCCTTACAGCCAACCTATAAAGTGTATTTGTTATCCCCATTTTATAAGCAGGAAGTCAAGGACTGCATAGTCTTTAAGTGATGAGTCTTTGTGAATTAGTTTCTCTGGAAATCTGTATATAATTACAACTCTTTGTTCTCTAACCAAGGCATGGTATGTTGGCATGTTGGCCATGGAGATCAGCTCTTTTTAAACCAATGACAAAACTGCACTGGCATGGAATGGGAGGGGTAGGGTCAAGACAAGATGCTCTTTGTTTGAGGTGCAGAGACACTTTTTGAGTTACCCCATCCATCCTTTCTCAGGCAGGTGGTAGTTTAGGGGTAGCTGGGGTGCGGGGTGAGGCATGACTGTCTAATCAAGGAAAGCCTCGCTTAATGGAGGGTAAGTAGCCCTTTCTGGCTGGATGAATAGAATGAAGTTTTCTGGTCAGACCGTCTTCAAGAGTGAGTGACTTGTTCTGTTGCTGCTAAACCGGCACTTAGGGTTTAATGCTCTGTGGTCACTTTCTTGGATTTCTTAATATTTTGTTCTTTTTATTTGTTTTGTAAAGGAATTTTGATGGAGCAAAGGAGGATGCTTCGGGAGTTAGAGCCTGGGTGCCTGCTTCCCACACTGAGTTGTGGGGCAAGCCTCCAGGTGCAGCTGGGTACCTGGGAGGGTCTATCCTCGCCCCTGAGGATCTCTGTGCCCCAAGGGTGAGAGGGTGACATTTAATAGCAAATAGGAACCACCATGACAGCTGGAGAGAGAGTCTGCCAAACAAAGTAAAACAGCTTTTTCCCTACTTTTGAACAAGAGGGCCCACCTTTCTATTTTGTATTTCTATTTCTTCTGTCACCTAACAGGACTGACATTTTGAAGCCTCAGACAGGTGAAGATATGCCAGAAAGAGCTTTAGATTTGGTGCACAAGGGGAAAGAATGAAGTGTTGAGGTCCCATGGGAGGAGCAGAGGTGGTTGGATTAAGCAGCAGTTTCTGGTAAGGGGACAGCAGGACATGGTGGAGGGGGAACCAAGTCAGAATATGTACCTGTCTCTCCAGAGCATGAATTTGGGAGCCATTCTGACAGCAGAATCAGACTCAGGGGCAGTGGGCAGCTGGCTCAGAAGCTTGTGTTCATGCATTGAGGGGTTTGGAACTTTCAGTGGAGTCAGGGAACCAGCAGGGCCCCACCATCAGGAAGGAGGCGATTTGGGAAAAGAACAGAATGAGAATGGTAGTAACAGACACTGACATGGCACCGTTATGTTCTAGGAACTCTAGAAGCACTTAACATAGATTGACTCAACATTAGTTGTTGACTGTTTTCCAGAGGAAAAAAAACAGGGCATGGAAAGGGGAAGTGGATTGCTTAAGGAAAGGGGGAACTGGAGCCCTGGGAGCTTTACCCCTAACCCACACATCCTCTTAAATGATTCCACCACCCAAAGGGCCAGTCTTGTTGGAAACCAGTAGGAGCCAGCTTCTCTCTGAAAGAGCCTTGTCTTCAGGCAGGAAGTGTATCTGGAGAATTTTGCCAGACTGGTAGCTATTGTTTCTACTGTTTTCCTAGAACTTTATTGATTTTCTCTTCAGAGTGACTCTAATGCATTAATTGGTTTTGGGCAGAGAATGAGGTCGTTGATGTCTGTTATTCTTCTATAATTGCGTATTGTGGATATATTCTCTGCTGACAAAGGCAACATTTTCCCTTTTAAAATTGCTGGAAACTTGAGGGGGCAGGATGGGGAGGTGAGAAGAGGCACCTCACACGCCTGGTGGAATCTTCTTAGTTGTTCACATGCACTTTATTTCAGTCCCTGATGTGATGGGTGATTTTGAGGAATCAGGGAGGGAGGAGACATTTTTTCTTAGGAGTCTCCCTATAAACCTTTGTCAGTGGGGATGTTTTCTTACAAGGCACATGAACATGGTGAAAAGCCAATGATGTTCCCATAGGAATTTAAAGTTGGGGACAGAGTTAAGTTTCCTTTGCCAATGTAGTCATTTATCTATGCCCAAGTTTTCAAACATTAGCAAGTAGTTAGATACTTGCTCAAAGGGATTCTGTTTTTTTTTTTTTCCAGACTCCTTTAACACGGTGATCCAATAGAGAAAGTATATATTCCTTCAAGAAATATGGCAGACGGAGACCGGACATGCAGATGGATAAGTCGACCTTTGCATTTCTAAGAACTGTTTATCTCTAGATTATGTAAGCCCAGCACCAAATGAAATTATTAAATAGGGTCTTAGGACACCTATATTTCCCTTTCTACCTGTGCCCTTCATCTTAAGTTACTTAGAACCTTGTTGCTTTAAGTTCCATGCTTCATTTTCTCAACACTGATCAACTAAAGCCAATCATTGAAAACATTATTGGATTTGTTGAATTGGGAGAATGTGAGGAAGGTATGTAGTATTCTTATCACTTAGATATAATAAAAAGCTGTCATAAACATCAACAAATGTAAACATATATCAGGGATGGTATATGAAAGTGGTGTTTGTTCTTCCAGATTTTGAAGGCATGCTTAGCCAGAAGAAGCTGTAGTACCCCGTTTCACGATTAATAGTGGATTATCAAGTGTGTGTGCCCATTTATTGAAAAGTACCATGTTTCACATACTATGATAAGCAGTCTAGAGGCATTATTCCTTCTTTTATTTTCAGGAATCCCCCTATTAGGAAGCAATTTTATCACAATTTTATAGATGTGGAATTGAGGCTTAAGAAAGTTTCAGTTATCCATGTGAGAAGTTTCCTGTTTGAAGTCTTCTCAACAATAGAGAATTCAGGGGTTTCAACAAGTTCTTGGTAGTTTTTGTCTATGTTACTCACCCTCTCTTTGTAATGTGTGAAGGAAAAGAAACAATTATTGAACACCCTCTATTTTTCAGGCTCGGGAAGAGTTTCTCTCTATTATCTCATTTTAATTTTCACAGCTATCTTTGGAGATAGTATTAATGTGCCTGCTTTATAATGGAGTAATCGAGGTTCATATTAGCCAAGTAATTTGTCCAAGATAAAACAGCTAGTGAGATGTGATGCCAGCAGTCGAACCAAGGGGGAGGTGGACCAAAAGAAACAGAGGAGGGAGAAATTGATAATTTTAATCTTGCAGAAGTTGGGGGGGTGGCAGGCTCTTTATGGAGGTGGTAGAGAGAACTGTGCATTTTTCTCCTTCTATTACAATTCCACTCCATTCCCATCAGCCAATGAGTTCAAGTAGTCAACCGTCAATCAAATTAGAAGTTCTCTTCTCCTGGTGACTGTAAAAGCTTGTTTCTCTTCTCCTCCCATCCCCAGTTCTTCACACTCAACCCTACTCTGAGGCAAGACTGACTCAGGAACCATGAGTATAATTCTTATACATGCTTCTGGAGGAGTAGGAGGGCCATGTAGGTAATTGACAGTGACCTGCTGCCCGTGAAAGGTTTGGTCCATCTCAAGAAAGAGCCCAGCCTCACAAGGACTAGAGCATGAACACACGCAGAGTTCAGAAGGTGGCGTGGAATATCTTTCATGTCAATACTGAGTCATCTACTCATCCCTGTCTTTCTGACTCAGATGGATGCCCATGTACATGTTCCTTCTTTCTTATGTTCCATTCCCTCCTTCCCTCATTCCTAGCTCCTCTGTGCTTTCCAGGTACTGGCTTCATCTTGGCCCTTGAGAGAGTCCTGTTTTCCTTGAATCATTAAATATTCTCCACACCTTCCATCCTTCTTAGGTTAGTATTCATCCCCTGTCTTAGTGTGGACTTCCGTAACAGAATATCACAGACTTGGTGGCAAAAGCAATAGACATTTATTTCTCACAGTTCTGGAGGCTAGAAGCCCAAGGACAAGGTAATGGATCATTTGGTTCCCAGTAAGACCCTCTTCCTGGCTGCTAGACAGAACCTTCTCTCTGTGTCTTCACATGGCAGGGAGAGAGCACTCTGGTGTCTCTTCCTCTTCTTATAAGGGCATTCATCCCATCATGGGCTCCCCACCCTCATAGCCTCATCTAATCTTAATTCCCTCCCAAAGGCCCCATCTTCCAACATTATCACATTGGGGGTTAGGGCTTCAACATATGAATTTTGGGGTGGACACAAACATTTGGTCCATAAGACCCTGTTGTTGCACATCTGAGATGCATCATCACACTAAAGAGTCTCCTTTCTAGCAATGGGGGGGCCAGCTGGATAAAGGAGATAGAGAACCTTGCCCCGAGAAACTCAAATATTAAGGGAGATGATACCAAAAAAATCACGTTTGGGTTAGGTCCTGCCTACCAAGAGTCACAACCAAGGAACTCAAAAGTGAAATGAAAATTAGAAAACAGAAAAAATGAATTTTCCAGATGAAGCATGCCTGTGTTCTAATATCCTCAGTTAGGGTCTCATCTCTGGGCTTCTTGTCCCTGTGGATGACTCTGTGCTGAACTGCTGCTTTATTCGGTTTGATTATATGAACATAAATATCCGTCTGTGAAACAGTTTGAGTGACCCCTTGCCAAGGAAATGGCTTTCCGAGCTAGTGAATCACATCTTTACATGACATCTTTCTGTTCACTCTCTTTATGTCCATGTAAAATATTCCAGATGACATTGTGTACCCTGCGATTGTCAGGGAAAAACCCAGCTAAGTACTTAGAAATATCTGCATATTCAGGAAAAATAATTTGCCAAGTATTAGCACGCAAGAGTGAGTAAATCCCTTGGGAGGAAGGAAAAGGTTACATTCCAATTTCATGAAGTAACAGCTGCCATAGCTGAAAAAGAGAAAAATCAATACCATAAAACATGGCTTGATTTTTAAGGTGTAACAAAGCAGAACGTTTCCAACTATGGTTTTTTGGCGTTGCCCCCAATATGCTCTTTTACATAAATGGGTTTGATTGCTTTTTTTTTTTTTTTGGACATGAAATTTCTAGAATGGTTTATCCATAGCTGGGGAAGACTCAGCGTGAGGTTGTGGAAAAACATGAGAGTCGGCATCTGTGAGGTTTAGATTTGTGGCTTGACTCTCTGTATCAGGTAGGATTTGTGGATGAGTGATCAGAATTATAGTGTCTGACCAGATAAAGGAGCTTTTCTTTCTCACATAAAAATCCAGAGGTGGGCAGTCTGGGAGAGCATGTTGGCCTTGGAGATCTCAACTCTAGCTCATATCACTCTCATGCCCAGAACTTGTGCTCACAGTTCAGTGCTGTAAATAGGGCACCTGCTGTCCCCAAAGCATTTGGGGAAGCAGGTGGAGGAACATGAAGAAGAAGAAACAAAGTGCATGCACTAGGTGATCTTTTTTCAAAGCTGTCTTCATTAACACATACTGCTCATTTACAAAATGCACAATACAAATGTATGGCTTAATAAGTTACCGTAGAGAACACTGTTGTGCACTTAACACAGCAGATCATCAAGTAGATGTGACTGTACCCCACGGCTCTCCTTACCCGCTTTTGCCACCTCTCAATCAGCATCCCTTCTTCCTTCTCAAAGGTAGCTACTGTCCCGACTTCTTTGACCATTTTTAAATTTTATATAAATTGAAACATACAGCATATATTCCTTGAAACTACCTTCTTTCACTTAGAATATGTATTTGTGAGATTCACCCATGTTGTTATATGTAGCTGTAATTAACTTGGTTTCATTGCTATATGCAATTTATTTATTTCTTCTACTGTTGACTATTTGGGTTGCTTCTAAATTGGGGCTATTAGGAGTCATGTTGCTACAAACCTTCCTTTATTTGTCTCTTAGTACACCTGTGTGAGTATTCTGTTGGGTATGTGTATGTTCAGAGTGATTGAACCAGCAGTGCATGAGTGTTTCCAATGCTCTGCATTCTTGTCAACACTTGGCATTGTGTTTCATTTAGCCATTTTATGGGTTTATAGTGGTATCTTATTGTAGTTTTGTTTTAATTTTATCAATTACTATTGAAATTGAATACCTTTTTATCTTTTGAATTTTGAGTATTTGAATATTCTCAGTTGTGAAGTACCTGTTCATTAATTCTCTCACCCATTTTTCTTTTGGGTTGTCTATCTTTTTCCTATTCATTTTTAGGAGTTCTCACTATATCCTGCATAATGTTCTACTGTCAATTGAGTGTTTTCTACACTTGATGGCTTGCCTTTTCATTTTTGTAATAGTGTATTTTTCATGAGCAGACGTTCTTAATTTTAATGGGGTCTAATTTCTAAATCTTTTATGCAGGATATAATTGATTTTAATCGAAATTGTATTGAATCTATAAATAATTCAGGGGAGAATGAGAATTCTCATCTTTCCCAAGTTAAATTTTAATTTTCAGGAACATCTATTTTGATTTTAAAATTTCTCTCAGTAATGTTTTGTTTCTTGTGTGGTAGTCTTATAGATAGCTTTATGTATTTCTCCCTAGACATAGATATTTTTGAGTCCCTTTATTTATTTTTTTTGAGCCCCTTTAAATAGTATCTTTTAAAAATTGTATTTCTAAATTTTTGTTGCTAATGAATAAAAATACAATTTTTGTATATTGACCTTGTTTTTTTATTATTATGTTATGTTAATCACCATACATTACATCATTAGTTTTTGAGGTAGTGTTCCATGATTCATTGTTTGCGTATAACACCCATGCAGTATGTGCCCTCTTTAATACCCATTACCAGGCTAACCCATCCTCCCACCCCCCTCCCCTCTAGAACCCTCAGTTTGTTTCTCAGAGTCCATCGTCTCTCATGGTTCGTTTCCCCCTCTGATTTCCCCCCCTTCATTCTTCCCCTCCTGCTATCTTCTTTTTTTTTTTTCTTAACATATATTGCATTATTTGTTTCAGAGGTACAGATTTGTGATTCCACAGTTTTGCACAATTCACAGTGCTCATCATAGCACATACCCTCCCCAATGTCTATCACCCAGCCACCCCCTCCTTCCCACCACCCACCACTCCAGCAACCCTCAGTGTGTTTCGTGAGATTAAGAATTCCTCCTATCAGTGAGGTCATATGATACATGTCTTTCTCTGATTGACTTATTTCACTCAGCATAACACCCTCCAGTTCTATCCACATCATTGCAAATGGCAAGATTTCCTTCCTTTTGATGGCTGCATAATATTCCATTGTATATATTTACCACATCTTCTTTATCCATTCATCTGTCGATGGACATCTTGGCTCTTTCCACAGTATGCCTATTGTGGACATTGCTGCTATAAACATCGGGGTGCACATACCCCTTTGGATCCCTACATTTGTATCTTTGGGGTAATACCCAGTAGTACAATTGCTGGATCGTATGGTAGCTCTATTTTCAACTTTTTGAGGAACCTCCATACTGTTTTCCAGAGTGGCTGCACCAGCTTGCATTCCCACCAACAGTGCACGAGGGTTCCCCTTTCTCCGCATCCCCGCCAACATCTGTCGTTTCCTGACTTGTCAATTTTAGCCATTCTGACTGGTGTGAGGTGATATCTCATTGACGTTTTGATTTGGATTTCCCTAATGCTGAGGGATGTTGAGCACTTTTTCGTGTGTCTGTTGGCCATTTAGATGTCTTCTTTAGAAAAAATGTCTGTTCATGTCTTCTGCCCATTTCTTGATTGGATCATTTGTTCTTTGGGTATTGAGTTTGGTAAGTTCTTTATAGATTTTGGATACTAGCCCTTTATCTGATATGTCATTTGCAAATATCTTCTCCCATTCTGTCAGTTGTCTTTTGGTTTTGTTGACTGTTTCTTTTGCTGTGCAAAAGCTTTTTATCTTGATGAAGTCCCAATAGTTACATTTTTGCCCTTGCTTCCCTTGCCTTTGGCGATGTTTCTAGGAAGACGTTGCTGCGGCTGAGGTCAAAGAGGTTGCTGCCTGTCTTCTCCTTTAGGATTTTGATGGACTCCTGTCTCACATTGAGGTCTTTCAACCATTTGAGTCTATTTTTGTGTGTGGTGTAAGGAAATGGTCCAGTGTCATTCTTCTGCATGTGGCTGTCCAATTTTCCCAACACCATTTGTTAAAGAGACTGTCTTTTTGCCATTGGACATTCTTTCCTGCTTTGTCGAAGATGAGTTGACCATAGAGTTGAGGGTCCATTTCTGGGCTCTCTATTCTGTTCCATTGATCTATGTGTCTGTTTTTATGCCAGTACCATACTGTCTTGATGATGACAGCTTTGTAATAGAGCTGGAAGTCCGGAATTGTGATGCCACCAGCTTTGCTTTTCTTCTTCAATATTCCTCTGGCTATTCAGGGTCTTTTCTGGTTCCATACAAATTTTAGGATGATTTGTTCCATTTCTTTGAAAAAAGTGGATGGTATTTTGATAGGGATTGCATTGAATGTGTAGATTGCTCTAGGTAGCATTGACATCTTCACAATATTTGTTCTTCCAATCCATGAGCATGGAACGTTTTTCCATTTCTTTGTGTCTTCCTCAATTTCTTTCATGAGTATTTTATAGTTTTCTGAGTACAGATTTTTTGCCTCTTCGGTTAGATTATTCCTAGGTATCTTATGGTTTTGGGTGCAATTGTAAATGGGATCGACTCCTTAATTTCTCTTTCTTCTGCTTGTTGTTGGTGTATAGGAATGCCACTGATTTCTGTGCATTGATTTTTATATCCTGCCACTTTACTGAATTCCTGTATGAGTTCTAGCAGTTTTGGGGTGGAGTCTTTTGGGTTTTCCACATAAAGTATCATATCATCTGCAAAGAGTGAGAGTTTGACTTCTTCTTTGCCAATTTGGATGCCTTTGATTTCTTTTTGTTGTCTGATTGCTGTGGCTACAACTTCTAATACTATGTTGAATAGCAGTGGTGATAGTGGCCATCCCTGCCGAGTTTAGGGGGAAAGCTCTCAGGTTTTCCCTATTGAGAATGATATTCGCTATAGGTTTTTCATAGATGGCTTTTATGATATTGAGGTATGTACCTTCTATCCCTATACTCTGAAGAGTTTTGATCAAGAAAGGATGCTGTACTTTGTTAAATGCTTTTTCTGCATCTATTGAGAGGATCCTATGGTTCTTGTTCTTTCTTTTATTAATGTATTGTGTCACATTGATTGATTTGTGGATGTTGAACCAAACTTGCAGCCCAGGGATAAATCCCACTTGGTCGCGGTGAATAATCCTTTTAATGTACTGTTGGATCCTATTGGTCTGTAATTCTCCTTTTTGATGGGGTCTTTGTCTGGTTTGGGGATCAAGGTAATGGTGGCCTCTTAAAACAAGTTTGGAAGTTTTCCTTCCATTTCTATTTTTTGGAACAGTTTCAGAAGAATAGGTATTAATTCTTCTTGAAATGTTTGGTAGAATTCCCCTGGCAAGCCATCTGGCCCTGGGCCCCTGTTTGTTGGGAGATTTTTGATGACTGCTTCAATTTCCTTCGTGGTTATAGGTCTGTTCAGGTTTTCTATTTCTTCCTCGTTCAGTTTTGGTAGTTGATACATCTCTAGGAATGTATCCATTTCTTCCAGGTTATCGAATTTGCTGGCACAGAGTTGCTCATAATATGTTCTTATAATTGTTTGTATTTCTTTGGTGTTAGTTGTGATTTCTCCTCATTCATTCATGATTTTGTTGATTTGGGTCATTTCTCTTTTCTTTTTGATAAGTCTGGCCAGGGGTTTATCAATCTTGTTAATTCTTTCAAAGAACCAGCTCCTGGTTTCATTGATCTGTTCTACTGTTCTTTTGGTTTCTATTTCATTAATTTCTGCTCTGATCTTTATTATTTCTCTTCTCCTGCTGGGTTTAGGCTTTATTTGTTTTTCTTTCTCCAGCTCCTTTATGTGTAGGTTTAGGTTGTGTATTTGAGACCTTTCTTGTTTCTTGAGAAAGGCTTGTATTGCTATATACTTTCCTCTTAGGACTGCCTTTGCTGCATCCCAAAGATTTTGAACAGTTGTGTTTTCATTTTCATTTGTGTCCATGAATTTTTTAAATTCTTCTTTAATTTCCTGGTTGACCCATTCATTCTTCAGTAGGATGCTCTTTAGCCTCCATGTATTTGAGTTCTTTCCAACTTTCCTCTTGTGATTGAGTTCTAGTTTCAGAGCATTGTGGTCTGAAAATAGGCAGGGAATGATCCCAATCTTTTGGTACTGGTTGAGACCTGATTTGTGACCTAGGATGTGATCGATTCTGGAGAATGTTCCATGGGCACTAGAGAAGAATGTGTATTCTGTAGCTTTGGGATGGTATGTTCTGAATATGTCTGTGAAGTCCATTTGGTCCACTGTGTCATTTAAAGTCTTTATTTCCTTGTTGATCTTTTGCTTAGACAATCTGTCCATTTTACTGAGGGGGGTGTTAAAATTCCCCACTATTTTTGTATTGTTGTCAATGTGTTTTTTTGCTTTTGTTATTAATTGGCTTATATAATTGCCTGCTCCCATGTCAAGGGCATAGATATTTACAATTGTTAGATCTTCTTGTTGGACAGATCCTTTAAGTAGGATATAGTGTCTTTCCTTATCTCTTATTACAGTCTGGTTTAAAATCTAATTTGTCTGATATAAGGATTGCCACTGCAGCTTTCTTTTGGTGTCCATTAGCATGGCAAATTGTTTTCCACCCCTTCACTTTCAATCTGGGGGTCTCTTTGGGTCTAAAATGAGTCTCTTGCAGACAGCCTATCAATGGGTCTTGTTTTTTTATCCAATCTGATAACCTGTGTCTTTTGATTGGGGTATTTAGCCCATTTATATTCAGGATAACTATTGAAAGACATGAATTTGTGCCTTTGTATTGCCTGTAAGGTGACTGTTACTGTATATTGTCTGTGTTCCTTTCTGGTCTATGTTGCTTTTAGGCTCTTTCTTTGCTTAGAGGACCCCTTTCAATATTTCTTGTAGGGCTGGTTTTGTGTTTGCAAATTCCTTTAGTTTTTGTTTGTCCTGGAAGCTTTTTATCTCTCCTTCTATTTTCAGTGACAGCCTAGCTGGATATAGTATTCTTGGCTGCATATTTTTCTCGTTTAGTGCTCTGAATATATCCTGCCAGTCCTTTCTGGCCTGCCAGGTCTCTGTGGATAGGTCTGTTGCCAATCTAGTGTTTCTACCATCATAGGTTACATCTCTTCTCCCAGGCTGCTTTCAGGATTTTCTCTTTGTCTATGAGACTCGTAAGTTTTACTATTAGATGTCGGGGTGTTGACCTATTTTTATTGATTTTGAGAGGGGTTCTCTGTGCCTCCTGGATTTTGATGCCTGTTTCCTTCCCCAAATTAGGGATGTTCTCTGCTATAATTTGCTCCAATATACCTTCTGCCCCTCTCTCTCTTTCTTCTTCTCCTGGGATCCCAATTATTCTAATGTTGTTTCATCTTTTGGTATCGCTTATCTCTTGAATTCTGCCCTCGTGACCCAGTAGTTGTTTATCTCTCTTTTCTTAGCTTCTTTATTTTCCATCATTTCATCTTCTGTATCACTAATTCTCTCTTCTGCCTCATTTATCCTAGCAGTTGGAGCCTCCATTTTTTATTGCACCTCATTAATAGCCTTTTTGATTTTGACTTGGTTAGATTTTAGTTCTTTTATTTCTCCAGAAAGGGTTTCTCTGATAACTTCCATGCTTTTTTCAAGCCCAGCTAGTATCTTTAAAATCATCATTCTGAACTCCAGTTCTGACATCTTACTAATGTCCGCATTGATTAGCTCCCTGGCAGTTGGTACTGCCTCTTGTTCTTTTTGTTGAGGTGATTTTTTCCATCTTGTCATTTTGTCCAGAGGAGAACAGATGAATGAGAGAACAAAATGCTAACAGGGCAACTCCATCCCCAGAAAATATACACTAAACAAATCAGAAAAGACCTGGAACTGGCAGAAAAGAAAGGGAAAGAAAGACGAAGTAAAAGAAAAAGATAAAAACAAACAAAAACAAAACAAAACAAAAAACAGAATATTTTCAAATATGATCAGGCTGGTGCATAGATCAGTGCCACACACTAGATTTTGGGTGTATTTTGGTCTGTTAGAAGAAAGTGCCTCCCAAAATTTAAAGAAAGAAAAACTTATAATGTACAAAAATAAGGGTTAGTACTATGAAGGGATGGAATATGAATGTAAAGATGAAAATTATAAAAGATTTTATAAAAGGAATTGATAAGAAGTTGGTTGAATAAAGAAAGAAGAGGATTTAAAAAAAAAGGAGAGAATGTGGTCAGGCAGGGGAGTAGAACAAAGCCATTCACTAGAGATTTAGGGTATATTTTGATCTGTTAGAAGGAACTGTATCCCAAAATTTTAAAGAGAGAACAACTTATATATATATATACCAAAAATAAGGGTAACTACTATGAAGGGATAGAATGTGACTCTAATAATGAAAAATAAAATATTTTTTAAAAAAGGGATTGATGTTGGTTGAAAAAGGGAAAAAGAAAAATTCAAAAAAATAGAAAAAGAAAAAAGAAAATTAAAAAAATTAACTTTGAAAGATTAAAGAATCATGGTAAAAAAGCCATGGATTCTATACGCGGTATTCCCCTAGCGCTGGAGTTCTGCCGTTCTCATTGATCGGTAAACTTGGTCTTGGCTGGCTGTTCTCGCTGATCCTCTGGGGGAGGGGCCTGTTGCCGTGGTTCCCAAATGTCTTTGCCGGAGGTGGAATTGCCCCGCCCTTGACGGTCCAGGCTAAGTAATCTGCTCAGGTTTGCTCTCCAGAGCTTTTGTTCCCTGGAAGCTTTCCGTACAGCTTTGGAGGCCGAGAGTGAAAATGGCGGCCTCCCAATCTCTGCCCCGGAGGAGGTGAGAACTCAGGCCCCGCTCCTCAGTGCACCCCCAGAGAAAAGCCGTCAGTCACTCCCGTCTCCCCGGTCTCCGGCCGCACTCTGTGCTCACCCGGCCTGTGACCGCGCGTTTCTATCTCTGGCACCCGACCCCGTGTGGAGTCTCCAAACCCAGCAGATCCCTGTGGTGTGCTCCTGCACCGCTCCTTCCGGGTGAGGAAAGGGAGTTTCCCTGGATCTGCCGCTTGTTGGGTCCCTGCTGGAGGAGCAGGGGCCCGACTGTGCCGCGGATCACGGTTTATGGCAACCCCGAGCTGAGAGCCCGCACCTTGGCTCCGTCTCTGTAGCTAGCTTCCCCACTCCAATACCTGGGAGCTCTGCTGCACTCAGGCACCCCCGGTCTTTCTGTGACCCTGGGGGTCCTGTGACCACACTGTCCCATGAGGGTTCCACACCCTACTTAGCCACTGGAGCGATGTCCCTCAGCAGAGCCGACTTCTAAAAGTTCCAATTTTGTGCTCCACAGCTCTATCACTTGCCAGAAGTGTCAGATGGAGGCCCCCGACCCTGTTGTCGCCTCAGATTCACTTCTCCGCATGTCCTACCTTCCAGAAAGTGATCGCTTTTCTGTTCAGAGAGTTGTTGCTATTCTTTTCTTTGATCTCCTGTTGAGTTTGTAGGTGTTCAGAATGGTTTGATCCCTATCTAGCTGAATTCCTGGGACCAGATGAAATCCAGGTCTCCTACTCCTCCGCCATCTTGCTCCCCACCCCCCGCATATATTGACCTTGTTAACCTAACCTAACCTAACCATTATTAATTTTAATAATTTATATGTAGATTTATTGAGATTTATTTCTTTCACAATCATGTCTGCCAGAATGCCAGCTTTATTTCTTTTTTTCCAATCTTATTGCATTTTTGTTTCTTTTTCTTGCTCAGTGGTGCTGGCCAGAACGTGCAGCACAAAGTTGAATAGAATGTCACTAAGAGGCATTTTTTGGGTCTCATTTAGGAACTCTGAGGGGAAGCTTTCAGTATGCCACCAATGAGTATAAAGTTTGTCTAGGTTTTTGTAGGTGTCTTTTATCAAAGATGTTTGGTTTGGTGCACGGACTGTAGGGAGAAGGTAGTTCAAATGCTGGCCTTGCCACTCCAGAAGAACATGTTCTTCCAAGTCACAACCTGTAAATATTCCATGATTTCTTCTTTCTCTGATGTCTCAGGAAGATTTTTAAATTTATCTGGCTTTTCTCAAACTTGGGCTCTCAACCTCTCCAGTTCTCATGTCGCCATGTACAAAATGTGGATGATAGTTCTTGCTCACAGGATCTTTGAGGGCAATGGGAGAACGTACTGTGAGTAATGAGTGCAGTGTTTCTATTCTTCTTGACTAACACTAACATACACTGTGCAATGTTGAAAAACTGTTATTTTTAGAATCCATGACCCATTAGCTACTGAAATTTCAGGGCCTAGAAATTATTAACTTTTGTTTGATCTTTTGAGAATATTTTACTTTAACATTCTAGCATTTGATGAAGCTGTTTGCATGTGGTTTCAAGAAGTTGGAGCGGAGTTGCATTCCTTTGACAAAATCTATTACTTAGAACAGCAATAATACTATGTATTAAATGTTTCTCTATATAGGCTTCATACTAAACATGTATTGTGTTCTTTCACCATTAATTCTTCTGATAAGAGTAATGGTTAAAATATAAATGTTGCTTTTTTCAAATCTACCAAGAACCTATAGTTTATCTGTATCAAGCTGTAGAATGAATTAGCTATGAATAGTTTCTTTCTGATAATTTCACAAGAGATAACTGTACAAGCTTCTCAAAGATCTTTATACCCTCAGTATCCATTTTAGTAAAATAGAGGGTCTTACCTTTTACAGCTGGGAGCAGTTGTTCCAAATTTGTGGTTTCGTACATTTAATCAATATGATAATAGTTAAGTTATTGGTCTCCAAATTAGACCTTATGGCTTAAAAGGGGCTTTCATAAACAACTGTATAGTGATGGAGATGTTACACTTTTTTTTTTTTTTTAAGATTTTATTTATTTATTTGACAGAGAGAGAGAGTTAGCGAGAGCAGGAACAGAAGCAGGGGGAGTGGGAGAGGGAGAAGCAGGCTTCCTGCCGAGCAGGGAGCCTGATGTGGGGCTCGATCCCAGGACCCCAGGATCATGACCTGAGCCGAAGGCAGACGCTTAACGGCTGAGCCACCCAGGTGCCCCAATGTTACGCTTTTTTTGTGAAAAGCCAACATATGTTTTCAAGCAGGTGTGAAACAAATTCGTAATTAATCTGATGCTAAAAGTGGCTGTATTAATAGAGTTGCATCCACACATACTTGAGTGCCTACCATTTGGCATTAATTCTTAATTTTAGGATTTTTAGTAAATTCCTTATGTACAGAGCTCTAATTTACCTAAGTGATGCAAGTGTTATGAGTGTGAAACATGATGTTTCCTCTAGTAGCAAGCGCAGTCCTTGGTTCATGCTAGCTTTTCAATAATTACTTGATTCAGGGATTCACTGGTCTAATGAGAGAGAGAGGACGGGAGGGAGGATGGGGGAGGAAGGAGGTAGGGAGAGGGGTGTTGAGGGAGAGACCAAGAGAGACGGGGAGCCCAGTGTATCTGGAGTGCATTGTGAATGGTCTTCCTCACTGTCTGAAGTTCTTTCTTCAAATCACTTCCCCAGAAGCTGTTTGGACTGTTCTGTCTTCCGGCTCTTCTCCCTTCTGACTTCCACAAGTCCCCACTCTAAGGGCAGCTACAAAACCTCATTGTTCATGGTGCAAGAGAGAGAGAAGACCGATACCACAACATGTTTTAATTTGTCTCCTACATTCCTAACTCCAAATCTGGTCTTGCACATTTTCCACCTCTGCAAGTAGGTACAAGTGGAAATACAGTTGTTGGAAGAAGAAAATTAGGGCCTTTTAAGTATTAATACTGGTTCTACCCCTGTACCAGAATTGCGTCCCTAGACAAATTGCTTAACTTTTAGGCCTTTATATAAAATGAAAGGGTTAAATCCACCACTTGCAGCTGGGCTATTTTTATATTGTGATGTTGTGAGATAAGTTTTCAGGTGTTTACAAGAAATTTTATTTTTTTTAATTTTTAAAATTTTATTTTTATTATTTATTTGAGAGAGAGAAAGAGAGTGCATGAACAGTGGGGAGGGCAGAGGGAGAGGGAGAAGCAGACTCCCGGCTGAGCAGGGAGCCCAATATGGGGCTCCATCCCAGGACCCTGAGATCATGACCTGAGCTGAAGGCAGATGCTAAATATTCAGATACCATCAGATAGGGTCTTAAGTTAATTGAACACAGTGGTTCCCAAGAAACTGTGCTTTGCTGAATTATATAAATTATTATATAAATTATATAAATTATATAAATATTTTTTATTAAGCCATTTATTGACCCTGTTGGCCATCTGGAAAATATATTGAGTGAGCAGGCCTGCTGCCAAGGATGATCATGAGCTTTTTGTTTATGGACTCTTAAGGAAGTTTATTTTGTGCTGATGGTGAAGCAGTTTCTGTAGGAAACACCAGAATAGTTTTGAATATTTTTCTGATAATGCATTATCTTCTGTTATGTACTCGAAAGTCATTGAAATTAGTTAACATTGAGCTGCTATTCATTACTGAAGTTTAAGCTCTTATATTAACATTTCACGAACAAGTATATTTTAATCCTTTTTTGCTACAATATTGTATCTTACTCTAAATTAACTTTCATCAATCCTCAATTTTATGTCATGACTTCATAAAAAAATAAAATTTGATTAAGTGTTCTAGATAGATGAAGCTGAATTTTGTGAAATGACAATGCACTGTTTTTGGAGTGTTTTTTAATTACTTTGGAGTTAAGTCAGAAACTTGTTAGAAATGCATCTGTGCTGTTTTATTAGAGTTTTTTCCTCTCAGGATGAGCAAGCTTATTTTAATTTAATTTAATTTTTAATTTTTTAATTTTTTTTTAAAGATTTTATTTATTTATTTGAGACAGAGGGAATGAGAGAGAGAGAGAGCACATGAGAGGGGGGAGGGTCAGAGGCAGAAGCAGGCTCCCTGCCGAGCAGGGAGCCCAATGCGGGACTCGATCCAGGGACTCCAGGATCAGGACCTGAGCCGAAGGCAGTCGCTTAACCAACTGAGCCACCCAGGCGCCCCTTATTTTAATTTTAAATATGTATTTAGTGATAGCCCTGAGGTATGAATAATTAGAATGAATTTACCCGAGTTCTCTTAGTGCTGCAAAAAGAAGTTAGGGAACACATTAAGTATGTATAGAAAGCTTGTTTCCAGCACTTTGTGATGTAATTAACAAAAAAAAAAATCACTCCTACAGTATTATAAGCATGTGATGTAATTTATCCTACACAGTCATATATGGCTTATAGCCTATAAATCTTCATGATCACATTCATATTTAAAAATAGAACTCTTGTATTATAATTCAATAGTGTAATGATACATATTGCAGATGACTGTATCCTGCAGTTAAAATAGGAAAATAGACAACTTTCAAGAGGTTTACCTGGAAATGACCAAAATGGTTAAAAATAAAATGTACTTCTAAGAAATATTAAAAAGTGATCTTTCCCTGGCTCCGAAGCCCCCGCCCTGGCATGGCCGAGCTTTGCTTGATGAGCACGTGGGCAGGTGGCTTGGCATCTCTTGGCCTCAGTGTCCCTGTGTGTTGAGTCGACCCCTGAGAGCCTTTCTGCTCTCCTTCTTCATCAGAGGCTGGTGTGATATTTACCTTCAGTCTTTCTTGTTTCCTGATATGTATATTTGGAGGCTAAAAAGTACCTCATTAATGATGAACTATTTCGAGCCTAGAAATGTGGAGAAAGCAAACAAGGCACTTGCGTATCTTAAACATTCTAATTTATATACATTGCTATCTTGCTATATTCACTTCAGTGAAGTGTGCCCCCTGCAGTGAAAGCCCATCCCCTAACTCCACTCCAGGTTACTTGTCTGCCCTTGCCTCAGTTCCCCTGCCAAGGCTCATGCTGGTCCAGCTCTGTGCTCCTGCTTGAGGGAGGTGGAGGTGCTCAGCCTGCTCTTGGTTTTTCGCACATATGGTTCCCTCTGGCTGGAGTTTTGCTCCACCACCCTCACCCGCATCCCAATTCCTAGATCCCAGGGTCACGCTCTTGCCTGCTCAGCTGGGGCTTCTCAGCTGACCTCCCCAGACACCTTGTGACCTGAGCGCTCTCCCTCCCACAGACCATCCTTCAAAGCCCTCACCATCGGCTCACCTCCTGGACAATCTTCTTCTTCTTTATTTTATTATTTACCTCCCTTCGACTAGAATGGAGGTTCCACATCATTGGGGATGTTTAATCTCTGTAGAAGTGACAATGTCTGGAGCCGTGTTTGGTGGGAGGGAGGCACTCAACACATTGTTGAATGAACGCAGGACATACTGTCCATTGTCCCTCTGTGAGAGTTTCCAGGTAGATTCTCTGTTTTGTGGGACCTAAAGCTCATTAGGCTCGGGAGGACCTTCTTCAAGAAAAAGAACACAGCAATTAAACAGCAGCAACAACAAAAGTGAAATTGAATATTCATTTAAAATAAAAAAGAACAAAAACAAATTTCAGATTTAAAAAGGTGACAAATACCACATAATCCATAAAAATAACGCAATGTTTTAACAGCCTAACGGGCCTCTAGAGTTCTTTCCCCCACAACATATGGCTCATATTCTGACTGACCCTTTATATGGTAATGATTTTACAATATTTTCTATAGGAGGAATAGAGATTTATTTTTCTAGCCTTCCTGATCAAAATTTGTATTTTGTTATTGGAGTTTCTTTCAGTTTTATCATTTGAAACTGAGTATGTCATGAAAAGTTTTAGGGATTTTGCCAAATTTGGGGAAATCTTTGTGAAGTTTCTTTTATGCATGAGCTTTAACATGTCAGGATATTTCAAATTTTCTTAAGCCATGACTAATCTTAAATAATTTTAGGAATTGAAGGCACTCATTTCCTGGTATGTTTGAATTTGTGTATGACAAATAATTTTGAAAAATTATGTAAGTCGGGTTACCTAAAACATGAAGTATTAAAGTTATATAAAAAAGAAGGCATAAGCTGGGGTGCCTGGGTGGCTCAGTTGGTTAAGCGACTGCCTTCGGCTCAGGTCATGATCCTGGAGTCCCGGGATCGAGTCCCATATCGGGCTCCTTGCTCAGCAGGGGGTCTGCTTCTCCCTCTGACCCTCCCCCCTCTCATGTGCTCTCTCTCTCTCATTCTCTCTCTCAAATAAATAAATAAAATCTTTAAAAAAAAAAAAAAGAAGGCATAAGCAAAAGCATTCCAAATGTTTGTCACTCTAGGCAAATGCTGACTGTCTTTGCATCTAGAACCACCACACTTCATCGAGATATGATGCATTCGATGTCACCAAATTGTCAAATCTGGTAAGTTGCAGTATCTGAAAGATGAGACTTCCTCTACAGACATGCGTGCCTATAGTACTGTTACAGATTTGTGTCTTGTAAACGCAAAGTTTGAATAAAATGTGTTTTTTGTGCACCCCACCAAAAACTAACAAAAGTATATGGTGCATTTATAATTGTATATGCTGCTTTATCAAGTCAAGTCTCTATTCCTGACAAAAGAGAACTTCCACTGTGACTAGACATTTATTAGAATCAGATTTTCTGCTTATAATTTTACATATCTGATGATTAAAAAATTTTCCACTGATTAGCGTTGGGCTCTGTACCTTTCAAACCTCATTTTGTTTTTGCCACTCGCATATTCCAATGCCAGGCACATTGGAAGTAGATCTCGTGTAAATATATACAGCATATCCCATTTGACCTCTGGCCCTGAACTTTTGTGTCTCATTACCAAGAGAGTTGGCACAGTGGGTGAGAGAAGACTTCCAGAAGCCATGCCTACATCAGGACAGCTACCAGTAACTTCCTTCCTGCAAATGCCTCCTCACCACATCCATTCCACAAAACACAAACTAGATGTAAGCCCAAGTCCACCGCCCTTTAGCTGGATGTCAGCAGTACCCACGGAGAATCTAGCACTTCCAACGTGATGGAAAGTGACAGAGGAGAAGAGGGAGAGAAAAGTGACAGTCATTATGTGCATTGTATTTTTAACACTTTGCAAATATTCATGCCTCTATGAACATCGGAAGGGGCGTTTTTATAAATGGGTGCCTCCATCA
This sequence comes from Neomonachus schauinslandi, assembly GCF_002201575.2. Taxonomy (NCBI): domain Eukaryota; kingdom Metazoa; phylum Chordata; class Mammalia; order Carnivora; family Phocidae; genus Neomonachus; species Neomonachus schauinslandi. Next base: position 6,180,249 of record NC_058404.1, on the reverse strand, counting down.
AATGGAGAATTCTATTTCAGCACATCCACTGTTGAAATAACATTCTCTCCAACCACAAGCTCCCAGATCAGCTGGTTTTCATCCGGTTGAAGAAATCGAATCAGTAGCTAGGGGTGTTTCAAGCATTCACGGAAGCAGCTGAGAACTGGAGTTTACAGTCATAGTTGAATAACGTGTTTTTCACAGCCCTGTCTTCACAATCCTGAGGGCTCTCACTGCGTTTTGGGAGTGTGCTGCCTTCGCCATTAGTGAAGAATATTCTTCCCGTTGAGATATCTTCACGTTCACGTACCAAATGTAGATTAAGCATCTATAGTGTGCCAGATGCTATGATAGAAGCTGGAAGAGGAAGATGCACAAGACCTAGGCTCTGCCCTGAGGAACTTCATGTAGAGTACTTAAGTTCTTATATTACAAAGATGAATCAGATAAAGTGCATAAGAGATTTGAAAAAAAAGCAATATGTGGTTTAAAGGAGAAAGATGCTGTGTGGAGTAGAGAGATATCCAGATGTCATTGAGGGGCCATTTGAGGTCATTGTTGAAAGATAAGAAGCACTTAACAGACATTGGAGAGAAGAAATGGAGGTGGGAAGGCAGGGGGAACGTTCAGGAAGTAGTCTTATTGGTCTGGGGCCGTGTGCGTGTGTGTGTGTGTGTGTGTGTTAATATGACATAAGACTAGCATCATAGTGAGGAGTGCCATTTTTTTTTTAAGATTTTATTTATTTATTTGACAGAGAGAGACACAGCGAGAGAGGGAACGCAAGCAGGGGGAGTGGGAGAAGGAGAAGCAGGCTTCCTGCTGAGCAGGGAGCCCGATGTGGGGCTCCATCCCAGAACCCTGGGATCATGACCTGAGCTGAAAGCAGACGCTTAACTGACTGAGCCACCCAGGCACCCCAGGGAGTGCCGATTTTTAAAGTAGTCCTTTAAAAGAGATGATATTTTAAAATACCAGAGTGAAGAGATTTATGTTATTTGATAAGCAGTAGTTGAAATTCTTGTGTGGGAGGAGCAAGATCGCAGAAACAGGTGGGTGATGTCGGTGTTGGTGCATGGATGGGTTGGAAGAAGAGAGAGAGGACCAGCTGGAGACCGTCCTGATATCTGTGAGCCTCGACTGGGGCGGGAACGAGAGTGATGGCCGGTGCAGACAGAAACATGACAATACTGCGCGAAGAGAAGATGTGTGTGTCCCGCTCCGGAGGCTTGGTTTTCTTTCTTGGCAGGGAAGATGAGGTTTTGGATACTTTGAATCTGGGGTGAGGTCACAGTGCAGTCCAGAACAAACACCAGTTCTGGAGCTCAAAAAAGAGCCCAGGGCTCTTGTGAGAAAGATTAGAGTCCTCAGGAACCCACCCCAATGCTGGTAGCTGCCCTCCTTCTCCTCTTTCTCTCCCTCCTCCTTCTCTCTCTTCCTCTTCTTGGCAGAACGATCGGGGCTCTGGAATGCTTGAGTGTTCTATACATAAGTGCACGGTAGAGCATTATCCTTAAAGTACATGAAGGCAGAAGCTCTCAAGAGGGGGCAGGACTCAGTTTAGGGTGAGATGTGGGTAGTTTAGGGAAAAACAGTCAGTCTCACCCCTGTGTTGAGAGTCACTGCTCCACTGTGCAAAAGGGGCAAGACATGGGGCATTTTTGCCCTGAGGATGTTAATGGACACTGGACAGTCCATTCCGATCTCCTGACACCAGAGCAGGTTAATTATGAATGGGACACTGAGGTAAAGCAGGACTCTGAGACCTTGGTCATGTCCATTTGCCAGCTGGGGCAATGGGTAGCATTTAACTGTCTCCTGACTCGGAATGTCTGACTCCTGACCAGCTAGCCTTAATAAATGAATGAATGGCCAGATGGATAACTGAACAAGCTTTTTCAACATGGATTATGCACTTTCCTCTGCACCCAGTACAGCTTACAGGTGGGAAACTCTGTTCAGCTGTTTGACTCTATTTAGCGTCACACATGTCTCTTGGTGTCCACGGTCAATTGTGAGCAACGCTCCCAGTATGGGAGATTTGGGAATCCCATGGAGGCCCCTCCAGAGGGTAACAGGTAAGGAAATGGGAGTGGATTCTCATTCACTCTTCAGCTGGGCCACAGTACCTGGGCAATCTGGGAGGTTTCTTTTTTCGTCTTTCAAAAGGGCACACCAATTTAAAAAAATTCCTTCATTGTAATAATAAGAATAGAATGCACCTTCCAAATTAGTCACTGTAATTTTATAAGAATAACCAAGGAAATTACAGTGACCTTTTATAAACAAACACCAAGCACATAAATCTTCGGTAGGCAAGTGAGATCATGAGGCAGCGGTCCCAGTTCATCCCCTATGTTGTAAGTTTCTGAGAGTTCTGTGTAAATTGTTTGTATTACTTATGGCTTCCAGAGATGACAGACTAATCTGAGCAATTAGATTCTTGGGAAAGATCAAGACACTTATTAAATCTTATCTTAGTTACTCCTAATTATAATCATCCATTTATCCCTGTGGAATAAATTACTAATGCAAAGCTCAATTCAATCACAACATAACTAGTCTTTATTTTAGATGATTAAAAAAAACAACACTATTGCCACATATGCATAAAAGGAATCTATGATTAATTAATGAAGTTAGACCCAGCAGATTGCTAATTGCATGAAAATGCAAAGTATATCTTTCGATTTGCTTCCTGAAGTTTCATAGACGTTAGCGGCGCATGCAGGAGTGTGAGGATGGATGTCCTCATGGATGTCCATGGCCTCACGCCACCCAGCTCCTCATGGTGAAGCCCTCGACCCCAGCGAGATCGTATTTGGAGTGATACTTATGGAGCCCCTGCTGTGTGCCAGGCACCGTGGCAAAGGCTGTGCATTTAGCAGGGAACAAAGCAAGGTCCCTGTTCTCCTGCAGTTAGATTCCTGCAGGCGCAAGAGAGACAAACATACAGCATGTCAGGTGGAGTTCAGTGCTCTGAAGGAAGGTAAAGAGAGGAGTGCCAGCATGCAGGGGGGAGGTGGGGAGGTGGGCGTTGTTTTCTGTGGAGTGATCCAGAAAGACTTCTCAATAAAGTGTTGTTATTTAAGATGAGACCTGGGAGAAGGGAGAGGAGCTATGGTGATTGGAGGCTTCCAGTGGGGAAGCCCCTTTGGAGCCCTTAAGGAGCTGCCTAGAGAGATGAAGTGGGGGTGGGGGCAGAGGGGAGGGGAGGGGGGAGGGAAAGGAGGTGGGGGAAAGGGGAGGGGAGGGGAGTGGATGGAAGGTCTTGCTGGCTGTGGGAGGGCCCTGGATTTTAATCTGGAAAGAATGCATGGCCACTGAGCATTCTCAGAGCGCTCTAGCTGTCCTTGGGTTTTGGATTTCGGGAGCAACGGTGAAGGTAGCTTCCTAGAGGAGAGCCCATGGGCCGTGGTGGGGGCCATGGTGGAGGTCCCTTTGGACCTCCTCGGGTGGAACAGCAGAATTTGCAGAGAGCTGGAGGTGCCCACTGGACTAGTGAGGGCGAGGCTGAGGAATCCCACTGGGCCTGGTGAGTCTTCATCTCACCCTGAACTTCCAATCCCAAATCAGAAGTAACCTGTTGAGGGGCACCTGGGTGGCTCAGACGGTTAAGTTGCCTTCAGCTCAGGTCATGGTCCCGGGGTCCTAGGATCAAGCTCTGCATCGGGCTCCTTGCTGAGCAGGGGAGCCTGCTTCTCCTTCTCCCAGCAGCTTGCTCTCTTGCTCACTCTCTGTCAAATAAATAAATAAAATCTTAAAAAAAAAAAAAGAAGAAGAACCTGTTGAACGAGGTCTCTGATGACCTGTTCTCTGCCCCAGGCCTCTGCCTCCCTCACATGGGTCCCCAGTGCCTGCTTGGCTCCCCCCACCTAATGTCATCAGCTCCTGCAGCCCGATATTTCAACCCCCCGTAAAACATGGCTCTGGTCCTTGGCACATTCCAGTGACCTGCAAAGCGGGGCCTGTGGGACACAAAGGACACTGGTGGAAGAGAACGGGTTCCAGCAATGCTTGGTGGGGCTGGGCTTTCCTCCCGTCCTTCAAGCCACCATCTTCCCAGCAGGCACTAACTTTCCAAGCTGCTGCCCAAGGAGAGGTGTCTGGGGGAGGGCAGCCCCAGAAGCCTCGGTGTAGGTTTTGTTTACTAATGATCTTATATCATGTGGGTTTGAACATTTATTAGACGACGACTCTGCTACGAGCCTGCACTCTGCATTCTTGCTCAGTACGACTTCGGTTTTGCACAACTGTGCTGTTAGGTAGCTTTGCCTCAGGGGACTGCAGACAGATGTTTTGTCATAACACTAGAATTAAGAACCGTATGAATTCTCTGACTACATTTCAATCACTTGAGAAATTTATTTGGATGAGCCAAGCTCTGTAACGCTTTCACCCAAACTAGTGATTTCCGACGTGATCATCCCGTGCCCCTTTTTAAGATGCACACAGACGCACATGCTTTGACTGTGTTCCCCGTCCGAGTGCATTCCCAGGGTGCTGCCTGCTGTGGTTTAGAAACCTCGTTCTAAAAATACTGAGTTCTTCTGCAGACACAAACTAAGTACCCGTCAGTCACAATAGTTGCTGTCTCCTCAACAACTTAGCTCCTCGACATTCAGACTCCCAAAGTCTCTTGCTGCTGAATAGACAGATGAGCCCAGCTGTGTGCTGGCCCTGCCCAGGGCCCCCTTATGGCTTATTACACAACTGCACAACCTTTGTCAGAGAGGGAGATTATGAGCTGGTCGCCAGTGACTTTGTTTCTTGTGGTGACAGAATATTTTATATTTCAGAATGCTTTTTTTTAAGTAGCGAAAATTTTCCTAGTTTCTGATGCTGCTCTCTGGTGTCTCCGGACGATTTTCATGATGATGTGGCTATTTCTGTTGGTTTACCTAACATAGGAGCAGTTCGAATGCCTCTTTTTCTGCCACTCTCCAAATCCTGCCTCTTATTTGGCATAAATAACTTCTACACAAAATAACTTTGAGACCCATTCTGTTCTTAACAGCTGTGGTCCATCACGGTGGCTGTTTATATTCTAGTGGAATTGGCAATTAAGGGCCCCTTCCCCCGTCATGGGGGGCATCTCTTTGAGAGGGGCGTCACCCTCCGGATGGTGTTCTTGGCTAACACAATAAAAGCAGATTCAGGAAGGAGGCATATGCTTGTTAACCTAAAATACGTATTTGGGTTTATTACTTCAGTAGGCATGAGGCCAGCCTTATGTTAGTAGAGCAAATATGCATGCTTTTGGTGAGATTTGCCTGTGCGATTTTTGAAGGAAAAAGAAAAAAAAACTAATACTGATGGTGAGGTGTTTATACTTCGCTATTTCAGGATAGAAAACGAACTGTAGCCTTTTCTGGTGAAGAGCAAACAAGCAGGAACAAAGGTACCTTCTGTTATTTGCCTGCTACCATCACATTAGAGCATCCGCCTCCCTTTTTGGAGCTAAAATCTTTGGCAGAAGGAAACTTCTTTAGGGTCCAGAGGAAGCCAGAGGTGGCAGGGTTTGGGAGAAAAAGGAAGAAATGTCCAGGAGGAACATGGCTCTTCCAACTGCTGACGTGTCCACGATCCTGGGTGTTTGCTGCAGGAAAGATGGGAAGGGGGAGCAGAGGATCCCCCAGAAAGTGGACCCCACCCCCACCCCCAGGTACCTGCTCAGGTCCTGGCCCTTCCTGCGTGGATCGTACGTGTGGGGGATTAAGACCTTGGTGGGAATCCCAGAATCTGAGAAGGAAAAGGAAATCTTCTGCAACTGCACCTTTGGGCAGGATGGGGTAACCTCTAAACTAACTGAATCCGGTTGCGGGACAGTTGCAAGCAGAGTGTGGGATCTCCTGCATACCCTTTGTCCAGGGAAAGGTGTAGACGTGATGCCCTCTTGCCCCTAAATACTGTAGATTTTATTCCCCCAAAACAAGGCTGTTTTCCCACGTCTCCCATCAACCTCTGGAAGTTAGTGTTGCCAGAACACTCTCATCTGATCCAAAAATCCCACTCAAATTGTATCCACTGCTCAAAAATGCCCTTTATATCCACCCATTCTCCCCCTAAGAAAACCTCCAAACTAGACCCTTAAAATCTTCCCTTTACTCCTTTCCTTTCTGTTCAGCTCCAGTCCAGAATCACGTGTTGCGGTCAGCTGTGATGTTTGTCTGGAGCGTTTCGGTCCTTCCTTGACTTTCCTGACCTGGTATTTGTGATGCCTGCAGGCCAGTGCTTGGAGGATGTCCTTCAGTTGAGGTTTGTCTGATGTTTGCTCATATTAGAACCAAGTCCTATGTTTCTGACAGGAATGGCCCAGAAGCTGCTTTCCTCAGGGTGGCATGTCGGGAGGCTCATCGTGTCAAGTGTGACAGGTGACATTCACTTTTACTACTTGGTTAAACTGGTGTCTGGCATTATCTCTCCTCTGTAGTTAATTAATAGACATTTTTTACATATTAATTAATAGTAAGTAAAATGTATATTTGAAACTATGTAAATATCCTGTTCCTCAGCAAGATTTCGCCCATGAATTTCTTTTTATCCACTGGTGATTCTTGCCTGAATCAATTATTTCTATGATTCCTATAATGACTGTCAAGTGATGATATTCTAATTCTGTCATTCCTTGTACATTTATTATTTGGAGTTTTGTTGTAAGCAAGGATTTATCCTTACTTTCCATTTATATATATATATATATATATATATATATATATATATATATATATTCTCTCTATATATATTCCATATATATATTTGCACACACACATATACACATATCAGTATGGACCCACAGATGCTTATTTTATTCAAGGGGTTATAATCCATTACTATCATTTGGCCAGTGGGAAGTCTTTAGGTTGGGGTGTGTGTGTGTGTGTGTGTGTAGATATGCCCACAATTTTTTGAGCACTTTTTCTTTCTGTGGAACAAATTATTTAGAGCCCATGTTATACTTTACTTGATCCACTCACTCCTGGATTGAGCTATGTTTCCAAATAGCCCTGGATCCTTTTAGTGGAGAATGGCATTTCATGACCCAGACCTGGGTGCTAAATGCACCGTTAGTGTGGGGGTCATTGCTGTCTAGATCTTCCAAGTGGACTGAGCTAGAAAGCATATGTATGTGTACACACACACACACACAACACACACGTTGTTATCCTTATCTATTTATGTAGATTAAATACCATGAGTTTAGACTAATCCCTCCAATTCTAATCCAAAGCCACAAGTTTTATTTTCCCATATGTGTTTTTAACAGCTTCAGTGAGATACAATCATGCAACAAACTGCACATATTTAGAACATACAGTTTGATAAGTCTTTTTAAGCCATCTTAGGCATGTACAGGTCAGCATTGTTCCATACATTCATGGTGTTGTGGAATGCACTTTCCAGATTTGAACCCCTCTTCACCAGCTCTGAGGAGCCTGGCCTCGTTGTCACCAGCTTATCTACTTACTGTCTCAGTCAACCTGTAGGAAACCAATTTCTAGACCAGGGGGGCTCGGCCCTGGCCCTGGCTCCCAGGTGGCCGGGCTGGTCACATTCCACTGCCCCCCCCCCCACCGGGTTCTCGTTCCCTCCCCAATGGCAGCCACGCTCACTGCATCTCCTGGCGAATGTCCTCACCCTGCCATGCACTGCAGATGGTCGGGCTCAGGTGAACTCACTCACTTCTCAACTCATCCAGAGTTTAGTGACGTTAGCACCTTCAGCCAGATCACCTAGTTCAGCACTCACATGCATCAAGGAGAGGGGCAGTGCAGGCTAACGAAGTACACCTTTGCAGGCATGCGGTCTGTGTTCGACACCGGGGAGCCTTGGGGAAGTCACTCAGGGCTCTGTGCCCCATTTTCTTATGTGAAACAGAGCAGGTAAGACTAGTACTTACCTCTTAGGACTTTTGTTGGACTCTAGGCAAGTTTTATTTGTAAAGCACATAGTAGCATGTCTGGCATATCATAAGTACTATTTTTATTAAAATATTATATGGTTCTCTTTCTTGCGTGCCCGTTTTGGCTTTCAACACAGGATAGGAGGCAGGGACCATACTTCATGCTTCTTATCTCCCACAAGCAAAACCAGTGGTGTTCCCCCAGTGGGGCCTCAGAGTGACCACTTGATAGGATCCTCATGCAGTGCTACTCCAAGTGGGGGTTGCAGACCAGCATCTTCACCATCACCTGGGAGCTTGTTCGAAATGTGAGTTCTCGGCCCCACCCCAGACCCACTGGACCGAGGTCCCAAGAATCTGTGTTTTGACGACTCCTCAGGTGATAATACGTGTCACGTGCCTTTGTTTGCACCCCATTGGATATGGCTTCACTTTTTTAGCTTTATTAAGGTATGGTTACAAAATTGTGAAATATTTAAAGTGTACAATGTGATGATTTGTTATACGTGTGCATTGTGGAAGGATTGCCCCCATGGAGTTAATGAACACATCCCTTCCTTCACCTAGTTACTTTTTGTTTGTTTTTGCTTTTGGTGAGAACATTCCAGTTCTAATCTCTTAGCAAATTTCAGTGATGCGATACAGTGTCATCAACTAGAGTCACTGTGTTGTAAATTGGATCCTCAGACTTTTATCCCTTTTATAACTGAAAGTTTTTACCCTTTTACCGGTATCTCCCGATTTCTCCCACCCCCACCGCCCACCCCTGACAACCACCATTCTACTCTCCGTTCCTATGAGTTTGACTCTTTTTTAGATTGCACATGTAAGTGATCCCAGGGTATGGCCTCACTCGACAGTGGATCGTGCTCTTCTGTAGTTTTCTCCCTTGTCTGGAGCTTGTCTGAACGAATTCCTTCCCTGTCCTAGGAATATGTTACTCCTCCCATTAGCATATTTGTATTATAAGAAAGATAGATAGTAGACAGATTATTTAGAGCAAATTTTCCCAGAGTGTATTTGTCCAGCACATGGCATCTGTTGCATATCCCCAGGAGTAGCGGTTGGAGCACTTCTGCCCACTGCATCTTGGTATCGGCGTCACCAGGAAAACACGACGCAGTCAAGCACTGATGAAACACACCTTCCTCACACCGAGAAGAGACAGAGCAAGATCAGCTTCAGCAGTGAGCCTCAGGCCCCATGGCCAGTGGGTCTCTCCCGGCAGCTGACGCAGGGCAGTTAACCTACAGACACCCTTCCTATGCTGCAGGACGATGCACCCCGGACCCTCCCCGCGGAGGACAAATATAGCAGTAGAGTTGGCCAGGCGCCATATTTTGCACATGCTTAAGCAGGACAAAGGAGCATGCATTGTGTCTGAAACAGGGACAGATATTCCCACGTGGGGTGATAAGCCCAGCACGAGCTGCGAGGATGCTTCACCCCCTGGAGGGAGGTGTTCCAGGCCCATTCTTAGTGGCTGAGCAGGGGTTAGAAGACCACATTCAGGACAGCGCCTTACTTTAAACAGAACTGTTTACTCACCTGATAAATTTGGAAATGTCTCCAAAATGTGTTAGATACACTTCCAAATTTTCCAAACTTGTTATTTGATCAGGAAATAGAACCCTTAATATGCTCTTATAGATTATCAATTTTCAAAAGGGGGAATATGATATGCAGTGTTTCCTGACCTTCTTTTACTGCAAAATCTTAGTTTGGGAGGAAGAATCCAGAGTTCTTGGAACATAGTTTCCAAAATACTGTCTAATAGGAATAATTCTACTGGTGGAAAATTCAGAGGATATGACAAGAATGAGTTATGCTTGAAAAGGTCCTTAAATTTCACTTTCAAGATACTTGGTTCTCAGGCGAGTCCACTGTAGTATGATCAAATGCGAATTCATTTAACAATGCCTATAAAATTGGAAATAAAGATGTTCATCCAAGTACTCTTGTCCTTTCCTTCTGTTACCCAAGATAAATTTTAGTAGAATATAATAGCTTTGATCAATGTAGATTGCATTTTATGTCCCCCCTCAAAATCTTTTAAATAATATCACAAACCTCAATGCATATGTAATGTAAAAAATAGACAGGAATTTGAGTCCTCTTAAGGAAAGTGACTTAACATTCCTAAATCTAAATGGGAAGATCAAGGGAGTCAGAACTGGGAGGGACACCTCTTTCTGCCACTAGCAGACTTAACTATTGAGTGAGATGGTCTTTGGTTAAGTATCAAAGAGTCTTTCAGTGGGATTCTGTTTTGATTTTTCCCTTTGCAAGACCAAAAAAAAAAAAAAATTCCACCAAAGTATAGTTATTTTAAACACCTTAGCTAAATTATAATCTAAGGATTTTAAATTGTTCCTTTTTGGAATAGGATGTACTCATCTCTTGTTGATGAAAACATTTTGCATAGGCAATTTTCTTTGCTATGGTGCTGGGTCACATACAGTGATCACAATTGCTGTTACCTTTGACTATTTCCCCAATATGTTCATGCTGAGATTCTCTTCCTTCAAAACAATTCATCTGAGAATAGAAAATATAGTCCTTTTTTTTTCTTCTTTTAAAAATGACACTAGGGCGCCTGGGTGGCTCGGTTGGTTGGGCGACTGCCTTCGGCTCGGGTCATGGTCCTGGAGTCCTGGGATCGAGTCCTGCATCGGGCTCCCTGCTCAGCGAGGAGCCTGCTCCTCCCTCTGACCCTCCCCCCTCTCATGTACTCTCTCTCATTCTTGCTCTCTCAAATAAATAAATCAATCAAAAAAAAATAAAAAAATAAAAATGACACTAAATGACTACGGGTATTTCATGTGAATTTCCTAAGTAAAGCTAGAGGTCATTATTATATAGCCACCAATTCTGAGTAACTCATTTAAAAGAAAATATGGTGGTCATCATGGCTTTCTACCATCTCATATGGTGCTTACGGGGATTTGACATAGCAAACCTGGAGGTCATTTATCATTCTTAGCTTTTGTCCTATTGAAGATATATTTTCAATTATTAAATTCTGTTATGAGAAGGCAGCAGGTTCTAATGGACAAAGTCAAATTAGGTTGAGATACTAAAGAAAACCATTTTGAGGAATTCCCCTCTAGACTTCCGAAGCCATAGCAAGCCTTACTGTTAACTCTTCATTCCAAGAGGCGTTCCCGGCATCACTGTTATGTTGTCTCAGGGTTCCATGTCTTCTCTCTGTCAGTGATTTTAGTCTCAACTGCAGTTTGATCAACTCATCTACATGCTTCTGCAACCCACAGCTTCCTCCTCGAGTCTAACCCCTTCCAGCTCCACTTTGCTTGAAACCCTTGCTTCCTGTAGATTTTTCCCCAACTTCCTTCACTCATCCACCAAGCATTTGTCAAGCACCTGCTATATGCTGGATACTCTTCATCTGGGAATGAAACAAAGATCTCTGCTGTTTTAGAGTTTGCATTCTTTTTTTTATGTTATGTTAGTCACCATACATTACATCATTAGTTTTTGATGCAGTGTTCCATGATTCATTGTTTGTGTATAACACCCAGTGCTCCATGCAGTACGTGCCCTCCTTAATATCTGTCACCGGGCTCGCCCATCCCCCGACCCCCCTCCTCTCTAAAACCTTCAGTTTGGTAGAGTTTGCATTTTATAGGGAAGACAGTGAACATAATGAAAACTAAACCACATGCTGTTAGAAGTGACTAAGTGCTGTGCCCTCTTATGTACAGAAGGGTAGGGGACTGGAGGAGCTGGGGGCGAGGAGGAGGGTCGTAGCAGTACTGAATAGCATGCTCAGAGCACACTTCTTTGAGAATATGCCTTTGATTAAAAACTGAAGGTGGTAAGGAATTTTTCTAAGACCTACCTAGAGGAAGATTGTTCTAGGCTGTGAGCACGGCCAGTGTGGCTACAGCAGAGAGAACAAGGGAAAAAGTAGTTAGAGATAAGGTCAGAAATATAATGGGGACCGGATCATGTAGGGCCTCAGACCCTTGTAAGGACTGTGGCTTTTACTGTGAGTAAAATTGCAGGATTTTGAGCAGAAGAGCCATGACATGATTTACAGTTTAGATGGTGGACATGCTGAGAATAGACTGTAGGTGTTCAGTGTTAGGAGCAAGGAAGCCACTGGAGGGATGACAGTTATCTAAGTGAGAGATGCTGGTGGCGCAGACAGCGTGGGAGGAATGGAGGTGGTGAGGACTGGCAAATTCTGGACATTTTTTTCAAAGAGGGAGCGAGACTTCCTGATGGTCTAGTGTGGAATGTAGGGTGTTTTGAGGAGTCTGGGTGGTTCTAAGGAGTAAAAATATAGTTGTTATCAACTTAGGTGGGCATGATGAGTAGAACAGATTTTAGAAGAGGATAAGAGTTCAGTTCTGAGTGACAGAAACTGTTAGACAAACAGAGATCTTGGGTAAGCAGTTGGGTATGGGGGCCTGGAGTTTGGGAGACACGTCTAGGCTGGACCCGTAGATTTGGACACGGTGAACAGATAGATGGTACTGGTCTTAGTCCATTCGAGTTCTATAGCAAAAATACCACAAACTGGGTAGGTTATAAACACAGACATTTATTTCTCAGTTCTGGAGGCTGGAGGTCCAAGATCAAGATGCCAGCAGATTCGGTGTCTGTGGGGGACCCTCTTTCTGCGTCTTAGATGGGCATCTTCCCTTTGAAACTTCACATGGCAGGAAGGGGAAAGGGTGCTCTTTGGGGTTTCTTTTATAAGGGCACTAATCACACCCATGACGGCTCTACCGTCATGACCTACTCACCTCCCAAGGGCCCTGCTTACTAATGGGGGATTAGGATTCAACATATGCATTTGGGGGGACACAAACATTCAGACCCATAGCAGTACTTAAAGGCATGAGCCTGGTGATCTCACCAGTGGGGCTGAGCATGGAAAGAGAGGAGAGCCAGAGCTGAGAGCAGAGCCAGGCCAGCACTCACAGGTGGGGGGGAAGGAAGGAGGCAGAAATGTCGATTGGAAAGGAGCAGCCCGGGAGTGAAGAGGGAAATCAAGCGTGTGTGGGATCGGGAAGCTGAGTGAAGACAGTGTGTCAAGAGGAGGAGAAAGTGATTGCAAATAACTTGCAAGAGAATTGACCACTGGGTTTGGCAATGTGGACATCACTGTGATCTTGACAAAGAACCGTTTTGACTCAATTGGGTGGGCTTAAGTAAGAATGTGAGGAGAGCAGGGTGCCTGGGTGGCTCAGATGGTTAAGCGTCTGTCTTTGGCTCAGGTGATGATCTCAGGGTCCTGGGATCGAGTCCTACATCTGGCTCCCTGCTCCTTGGGAGCCTGCTTCTTCCTCTGCCTCTCTCTCTCTCTCTGTCTCTCATGAATAAATAAATAAAATCTTTAAAAAAAAAAAAGAATGTGAGGAGAGCAATTAGAGATACATGTTTGATCTGTGATGCATCTTATAATTGGTGATGCTTCACGGTTGCTACAGGCCAGGCAGTCGTCATGCCATGGATGTGGTGGCTGCCTGCCCACACATGACCATGGTCACAGGTATCCCGCATGTCGGTGTCGCACGTGCCCCAGCAATACTGTAGGTGTTGAGCTGACCAGCATTTAAAATGCCTTCTTTATTGTCATCTGAAAATCTTCCCTTGACACATTCTAGTAAAATAAAAAAAGTGGGAGCAGCAAAACTTGAGGAACAGGTATCAGTAGCTTGGAAGAAAATCCTGGAAATAAGAGTGTGCCTCTTCTATAAAGAGAGTCTTTTCATCTGGCAACACTGAAACTTTATACCCTAGACAACACTGTGCCTATAGGGAACACACTACTGCCTTGTGCACTTCAAAAATCTGTTGAAGGTAGATCTCATATTAAGCATTCCTACTACAATAAAAAATAAGTAGGTAATTAAATAAATAAAATTCAAAAACATGATTTTTGACGGGATTCAGGTCTATGTTGTATAGAAGTTCTCAATGATGAGAATATATTAGGTCAATTTAATTGGCATTTTTTTTTTAGTGGTCATAAAATAGAAATCTGCCTTATAATGTCTTAGGTAATATGAAATATGATGTATGAACTAAGTTTTTGTTTACAAAATGTTACAATTTTATAATATATGGGGATTCCTTTCATCAACACACACATACTGAAAAATCATTGCTCAGTTGCATTCGCAAATTTCTGTTTACCTGGTATCCAATAAATTATGTTCTCTAAGGAGAGTCATTATCCCAGTAATGTTAGTGGAGACTAGCTGATTTAGCTGAAAGATTTACAAAAATCATATGTGTAAATTATTCCACTTATGGTAGCAGTAATTTATTCTAAACAAATTGGATCCATGGCCATCTGTTTTAGGTGCTGGGATAGGAAAAGCCTGCTCTTCTCTATCTCCACAAACTTATGTTCAAGTCACAAATGGAGAACTATGCAAATTAGACAGTGCATCCTTTTTGAAGTGAAGAAAAGCATCACCAGACACTGAGGCAGTTCAGACCCAGCGTTCCTGCCAGCTTCTCATCTCAGAGATAGAGTGATTCTAACCCAAGTCCAGAGAGCTTTGGGAGTTTTCATCTTGGACGAGGATTGCAAAATAGCCAAGGATCAGAGAAAGACATGACTACTGCCTTGCACTTGACCCCGTTCTTCCATTCCTATGCCATCCCTGCCTTCTTTCCCCTGTATCTCCTCCCCCCTGTACCTTGAAGTCTTTAATGTCACATCAATGAAGCCCACTTGGGTCAGCAGCACAACCATCTCTGTCTTGAAATCTCATCATGAATTCTCTTTCAGACAGCTCTTGGATTTAAATCCAAATGTCATCTGGGTATGACTGGGCCCCATGGGAAATTCCTGCTCTTATATCTTGCCCAGTCTCAGGGAAGAACCCCAACTTCCTAGAGGATGGCAAAGAGTAACAAAACTCCAGAGGAGACAACTAAGCAAGCAAGCAGGTTGGCTTGAGGCAGCTCCATCAGTGCTAGAAGTAGGTCACAGCATTCAACTGACCAGACCTCAGCAGTTTATACTGAGAGCACAGCAAGACTAGGAGCAGCAGAGGGACCAGGAGCACCCATCCTCCTTCTCCGAGTCCCATGGGATGATGTGATAGACCCGGATGGCAACTGTGCACAGAGTGGATGGTGCTACAGTTGACATACCTAGGGCCAGGGGCCCAGCATTTTTTACAAAGCACTAGACAAGTCAGTTCTCTCCCGTTGGCCCCACAGCTCCACCAGGGAGCAAGGAGTCATACATGCTATGGGTGCCTCAGCCTACTTAATGCCTAGATGACTAGTTCCAGAAATAGCTCAGGATCTGAGGACAGTTGGGTCTTGCAGATCACCATACTCAACGTGGATGTGCAGGATGCTTGGGGTTCCATGGCAGACTGCCCCTTCCAGAAATCCACGCCTTGGCCCTAGAAGTTCTTGTTTGAACTCAGATTTTCACATGAGTGTGCTACCTTGTCAGCGAATCAATTTAGATGCATTGATAGTGACTGGGACAAAACTTATTTATCTCATGGAACACTTGATTATTTTGATATTATTAACCAAGTTCTGATCATTCAAATGAGGCCAATTGGCAACACTGATCTTAGCTCTGCCCTCTAACTCCTGTACCTATCCTACTAAATAAGTCTCAGTGGACTGATAGGCCTTATTTCAAATGACCATTTGGCTGTCTATCTTACGGTATGTATGAACTGTCCCATCTGAGTAATGGTATTAATCTAACCATAACAAGAAGTGTTGGTGACCATGCTCATACCTCCTTTTGTAGGCATGGTGTGGTCTGAGGCCAGTCTGTTACCTAGTATGACCCATCATCCATTAGGAATTTAGACTGTCCTCTTGACCATCTAGGGTTTCTGCTGTCTCATTGGCTACGGTAGCTCAAGTCAAGGATAAGTTCCATCCATTGTCTTTATGATGCAGACTCTGAGGACAGTAATACAATGCTTGTATTACTTTATGGAATTAGGGGGTTTTGTATACCTTTTTACCCAGGGACCCAACAAAGAGAACATGGTGTCAATGCCAATAATTGTAGGGGGCAATAATGGAAAAACCTTCCATGCTCCATTCTCTTTAACATACAACTGTATGGCTACAGGTCACCCATGTGGGATTTATGGTTAAACTTAATTGGATTACTGCAGTATCACTTTGTTCAGCCATGTGGATAGTGTCAATAGTATTTGCTACCTCAATAACCATACGTGACTTAACCTAAGACCACTTGGGCATCCGAAGAAGCATATGGATTTGTATGAGTCATGATAAAATGAGTTTTGGGTGTTTATAGATGTGTAAAGTGGGGAGTGGTCAGGTTTGGGAATGACTTGTGGTGTTTCAGGCGCAGCAAACTAATTCAGAACTGGCCATGCCCACATGAGTTTTTCTGTTTCCATAGCAAGTAGACAGGAATGACAGATCCAGCAGTGGGTCAGATTATCAGCCACTGCTCCATTACCAGACAGACCGTATGGTTGTTTGCCAGGTGGCATGCTGGAGTAGGGGACAAGGTAAGCATTAACTATGCCCTCCTCCCTGTACCTCCTGTGGGCTGGGGTGACCCTCTCCAGATGCTTGTTGATCTCCCTTCCCAGCCAACTGGTCTGTTTATCCAATCTTTTAGCCACCACTTCTTACTTTGCCCACCTATAGGACCAGACTTGCTTTTTACTTGAATATATCATTTCCATTCCACAAGAGGAGACTATATGCCTTTTCAACCTGGTTGTTATCGTTCAAGTGGACCAGGCCAAAGTAGGAATACGTGGGTGCATTGTTACCTGGTAGAACTGTGTAAGGAACTGTTGAAGTGCCCACTTGCAGACCAGGAACTGCTTCTCAAGAAGAGTTAGTGAGTAGTCACGGTGGAGAGGCTGAGGGTCCAAGTCCTCAAGGTGCACCTGTATGTGGTAGTTGCTCCCTTTGCTAGAGCCTCCAATCACACTTACCAGCAGCAAATGCCTGTAGTTCAAAGAAGTCCTTGGTTTGCAGGTCCCAAGGGTGTGATTGCTCATACCACTGAACTGCATGCTACCTAGGTTCCCAGTGAACTTTGGCAGATTTTCTGGTCAACTTGTTCATAGGACTCAACAAAATGCTTACACGAGGCACATTTTGTCTCCAGTACTCAAATTATCCAATTAAGTGCTAGGCTTCTTTTTGTTAGCAAAGTATATTTTCCTTCATGGTCTTAGGGATAGACTTTTGAACTTCAACCTCCATTGCTCTCAAGAATTTGACTTGGGCCTTTTTCATCTTATCAGGATTAATGAGCCAGGCATGGGCTCTCGTGTGAGTTAGTATCTGCTGCAACATTCCTGCCATTTTTTCTCTTTGGGACCTGTGACCTTGATGCCTTCATTTTAGTGGAGCTAAACCTCTCTTGTTCCATGTCTCTGCCAATCCACTGCAAATAGCAGGAAGATTTAGGTAGATTGTAGCAGCACAGCGCATATGTATCAAGGTCCCAGCTAAGTAAAGATTTTGATCTTCTGGTGTCAACAGGATCAAGAAAAAAGCATTAGCTGTATTCAAGAAGGCATAGTAGGTGCCATCCATTTGTGCAATTGATTCCGTTATAGTCACAATGCCTAGAACAGCTGGGGCTGTAGGAGCAACCACTTAATTCAGTGGGCAGTAATCCACTGTAATCCTCTGTTCTCATTAGTTTTCTCACTGGCTACACAGGCTATTGGATTGAGATATTGAATGTCTCAATACCTGCTGACATTAATCGGGCTGTGGTTTCCTGGTCTCCTCCTGAAGTTCTATATTGCTTTTGTTGTATAGAAGGGAGGGCAGCCTAGTTGGTGGTCTATAATGTACTCTTCCTCCCATCGTTTCTCTGTTTCTCAACTAGGAAACTCATCCTTGCACTTTATGAACACTACAGTGTAAGCACGTAAAACATCCACACCATTTACACACATGGGAGTGCGTGATAGGGGTGTGAGGGGCCTGCCAGATGGTTGAAGTTCCTTTCCTTCTCTATTTTTAACCATTTCCAACTCTGGTCAATTAAATGAATGGAACTTGTCCATTGAAAGAATCTGGTCAGCTGGTTGTTTCAGCCCTTGTATGCAAAGAAATTTCATCCCTACCCCACTGTACCCTCACTGGTGCTTAAATTCTCTGTTCCCCAGCGACAGAGAGGCCTCAGCTCTGCCATATGCCACCCTCTTCTTAAAGGTACTCACATCAGGACACAGAGTCAGACAGCAGAAGAGTTGAAGGAATGATCTGTCTTTAGGTGGCCTCCTGACATCTTGGTTCCTATAGAAGTAAAAGATTGCTATTCATGGAGGAACTTCCAGTTTCAACCAGGTACACAAGCTGCCTGCTTGGGATCCCCCACTGCTAGATGCATGGACTGGATTTCTTCTGCTTGTTGATCTCTTCACTGCAAACCCCTGTATTAACAGCATATCTCATGTCTTATGTCTGGAGGAGGTCTGTTTTTATTCCCGTCCTTTTTCTCCCCCCTTGGATCGCAGAGACTTTGCTAGTGTAAGAAGGTCTCTCTTTGTCCTGGGCATTTTTTTTGCCTTAAATTATCACAGCCTCCTGCTTTGGCCACTTGGTTCTAATGACCCACTTAGTGGAATTCTCCCCATTTGGGGGGAGGGGAGGCATATCTTGAACATTTATCAATCTTCTCTGTGTTTTCTCTGTTATTCTATCCATTATATAGTGTCCACGGTATTCCATGAGATTTTATTGGTCTCAAGGAGATCTCCCCAGATTAGCCATAGTGTAATTATTGTCATTGAGATGTTGCAAGTGTTACTGAGGGGCATGATTCTGTCCCAACTGAATATCGTCAATATTGGCTGGGAGCGTGGGGTCAAGTGTAAGACAGCCTTGTTGCTGCCTTTTGCCCTCTGAGAACGTTAACTTTTCTGACCCTCTCATCACACAAGAGCACTGGCTGTGCCTCTCACAGCTCCCCAGCCTCTTGACCCAAGAGCTACGGATTTCCCTTCTCTTGCTCTGACTCTGATCTGCGTGAGGGCATACTGCCCTCTCCAGGGATGGTTCACACTGAGGTTAACAAATTGTTTTCCTCCCTGACAGGACTCAGATGCCCTCCTGGTTCCTGATCCCATAGGAGCGCAGGCAACAATCATGGCCCCATTTCAGTAGTTTGCTTCAATCCCTCTTATTGCTCAGATTCTGTCCATTGTCACTAATGATTGTCATTAAAAGGTAGGACACGGCTGGGCCACGTATTCCCCATTTTGCCCATCGTTTAGACAAGGACATTTACTAACAGCTCCCTCAAAATTTTGAAACTGTCCTGTGGGTTTTTTGCCTTTTCTCTTCCAAAAAAAAAATTAATTGCCTTTCATGGTACCCTTGCTCACTATGCCAGTTTGTCATGTAGGAACTTCAGCCTTATAGAACAGGGGTTGGCAGACCATGGCCCACACGCCATATTCTGCCCGCTGCCATTTGATGGATGGCCTACAAGCTAAGAATGGTTTTCACATTTTTACACATTGAAAAAAAAATTAAAAGAAGAGTAATATTTTATGATACATGAAAATTACATGAAACCCAAATTTCAGTGGGCATAAACATTTACTGGAACACAGCCATGCCCTTTTGTTGACATGGTGTCTATGGTGGATTTAGTGCTGAATGGCAGAGATGACGAGTTACAGTAGGACCAAATGGCCCACAAAACATACACTATTTACTTCCTGGCCCTTTGTAGAAGTCATGGAGGGTGGCAAGAAGAACAAGGCTCTAAAAGAGACAGCTAAAAACAAACAAACAAACAAAAAAACCTAAAAGAAATAAAAATAAAAATGAAGGAACCAACTAAGTAAGCCCACAGGTCAGCTTGCTACAGCTCCCCCAGGCTCAGTTGTAGAGAAGGAACCTCACTGGATTGCGACAAGACAGGTTACTGCTCATTGTGCAGCAGACGGCAGGGATATCAGCTCTGGAGGGCTGGTGCCCCAACCTCAAGTCTCAGGGAGTGACATGTTATGCTCAGATGGTGGACATGTTCTCAGTGGGTGATGCCACAGCTGACGAGTCCTGGGGCCAGTGCCTCAGCACCTTTTATAGTGAGCAGCAAACAAGCCTGTCCCCCTCCTTAAGGAATGAATAGCTGTAGGATGGTCATACTCTGGTTGCCTTGACCGACCTACTTGCTTATATGAAGAGTAGCTACAGAAAAATCTTGAAGTCTGAGATTGATTCGGGGTGTGGTTTGTCACATTCCCAGGTCTGTGCAGTGGTGTGTGAAGTCCACGGTGGACTGCCGATCTCAACACCGTGGTCAGAGGAGGACGCGGGACTGTGGGTGCATCCCCCTGGACCAGAGCAAACAGCTTCACCAAGTGTTAGCAGGTGATGTGGATGTACCATTAGATAGGGGGATGGAGAAGAGAGAGTACTGGATGCTCTGAAGCAGAACATAATAGCAATTCCCTGTAGACGTTGCTCTTCTCTGCCGATTCCTGTCTTCCCTCCAAAGCTTCTGTCAGGATTTTCTCTCCAGCCTTGAGGGGGCCTGCCTCTTCCACATCCCTGGGCCCCCACCCACCTCACTCTAGGTCTCCTCTTCCCATGAAGAACACTCATCTGTTCTCTGGGCTCTCCACTGCATGTTCTAGTCCCACATCTAAGCTCAGCAATCAAGAGGCTCACCTTAGTACCTATCCCTCTCAAAAGACGAAGGGAGTGTTATCAATAACAAATAATTTTAACTTG
Source organism: Neomonachus schauinslandi (assembly GCF_002201575.2). Classification (NCBI taxonomy): domain Eukaryota; kingdom Metazoa; phylum Chordata; class Mammalia; order Carnivora; family Phocidae; genus Neomonachus; species Neomonachus schauinslandi. The sequence continues at coordinate 6,159,641 of NC_058404.1, read as the reverse complement.
TTACAATTTTAAAAAAATTTTTTTCTTAGTTTTAATTTGTATTTTCCTGATTTCTTTTTTTTATTTATAATTTTTTTTTAAATTATGTTACAAAAAGTTGAGGAAACAAGTTGACTTTTGTGCCTTAGACCAGTGAAGATGGATGGGACCAGGGACGGTAGCGCGTCCATCTTGAGCTGCCCGGCTTGCTTCAGCTGCAAGGGATGGATTAAGTTTGCCTGTGGCTCCACATTTACGATAAATCCGGAGCTCTCTAGGAGTATCAAGTGCCTATTAGACTGTACTAATCAGGCGACTTACCATAAACTCGAATTCAAATCTCCATCTCTGTGCCCTTATGCATAAAGATCGACATCTGCATCTCTGTCATGTATGAGGTCTCTCTTCTCCATCTTCAGAATTTTTATTTTCCTGGGTTTTGGCAGAAATACTTAGGTTCTCATTTTCTTGAGTCTTTCTCTTGACTTTTCTAAGGAAAGGCCAGAGTGAGACCCATTTTATTTGCAGTGTTCTCTCTTCATCCTTTTCCCCAAAGAAGATCAGGAGATTGAGACATTGCATTTGACTTCTCTCACGTGAAGCTGGTGATGTCGATTCCTTTTTCTCATCAATCATTTGCTCATAAACTAAGTGATCTCCCCAGTTATCAGATCCTCCTGCATTTCCAGCTCTGCAAACACAGCCCAGGGTGCAAATCCTCACCCCTGGAGAAGGCAAACCCCTTGCTGAGTGGGATCCACTGCTTTTGGTCACTTGGGATTCCAATTAGCATATGACATAGTAAAAGAAGCGTAACACAAGCAGGACACTTGCTTTGCTGTGGGTGGAAAATCCCGGTTTTCAATATTTATAAATTGTGTTGGTACAAGATGTATACATTTCCTTCCTTTTCTTGTTCCTTTTCTCCTTTCTGTTTCTCCTCACCGTGATGTAATTATCACTGGCAGAGGAGTTGAAGGATCTTACAAAAGACTGGTTACTATACGTATGGAATATTCTTAACAATGCTTATTCTGCCATATAGCTCCCCTGTGTGGATAAACATCTTTCTTTCTTTCTTTCATTTTTTTGGTAGTAAAACACATGCATTTTTCATGTATTTATATAATGAATCTTGCTCTCTTTCTGTCTTTTCTCTGACTTATGAAAATGATAATCAGAAGTAGACGTTTATTTCCATTTGAAAACCATTTTTGTAGACAGTGTCAAACTCAGACATTAGCCTTCTCAGAGTGTTAGAAGTTGTTTGGAAGGAAGACTTCAAGGCTCTTGCCAATCCCAGGAGGCTCAGTACTTCCATCTTATCTTCTGGGCTTCAGCCTGCACACCACCTGCCCTGTCCCTGGAGGGGCTGCAGCCCTGTGAGCCGCACGCCCCGCGGAGCTGCCAGGTCTTCACCTCCATCCGTGCACTTGAGCTGTCCGTTCAGGACTCAGAGCTGTGTCACCTCCTCTATGGGCCTCTCCAGGCTCTCACCCTGAGCAGCTTGGCTCAGGTGCCCCTGATTTCTCCAGCGCTCTGCACACTTGTGTTACAGCACCTCCCACCCTTCACTGGAAGGATCTGTGTCGGCATCAGTGGCGACATCCTTAGGATGCTTGTTGGGCTGCACGAAACCCTGTATCCTCGGTATCTGAATCAACGAACGAGGATTTTTCTGCTCAGGCTTATAGATAGATACATTTTTTCTTTGTGTTTTTTTTTAATGAATGTTTGGATGGGTTAATAACTTCAAAAAAATTTATTTTCAATCCATAAACATTTGGTTCCAGAAGGATCAAATTTAGATATAGTCAGTAATATATTAAACTTAGAATACATACAAATATAACTTGAAATGTATAAATATGTCTGTTGGTAAGTAGCATACTATACAGCCAGGAAATTATGACAGTGGGATATGAGGATATACTTCTTTATTTACACATTAAATGTATATTTTATGAGAAATTAGGCATTTTAGGTTTACAGAGTTATGATGGATGTTGCAGTCTTTTTGTTTCCTTTCTATTAAAATGAATCTTTTTTATAATACTTTGTGTGTGTGTGTGTACATGCATGTGTATGGGATTAAAGAGAAGAATTTTAAAATAAAAAATAAGCTTGAATGCCCTGTGGGAAATACTTTGGGAGAAGCGCAGAGATGTTGCAGAGAGAAGACTTGTATTTGAGACCTGGCGCAGCCGCTGGTAGCTGACTGATATTGAAGAGACCCTCGGTGACTCTGGACTCAGTTTCTTTAGCTGAAACATAGGGTGGGGGCTACAATAATAATACCTAGTTTATAAGTTGTTTTTTGTGCATAAAAATAGATGACATGTGTATAATGTTTTATAAATTATAATAAAAGGATTAGGAAGATAGTCAATTCTGCTATTATGCTTGTTTTTAAAAATGCAACCTTTCCCAATGCAATTGCTATATTTGGAAGCCATTTGAGCAAAATGCAATTTTGAATTTAAGAACGATTTCACCTGCAAGGCACATTGTGTGACTGCACAACACGTCACCAGCTGAACCATGGTGCATAGGAATGCAGAAACATGCACCTCAGACATCTCCCAGCCACTTCTGTTCAACACCCCTGTTATGAGCATCTGACGTTAGTCTGTCTGATTTCAGACAGCACTCCTTCACTATCACTCAGAGCTGGAACTTCAGAAACTTACCTCCACAAGCAAACTTCAGGTGTTTTTCAGTATAAAGTGTCACATTTATTGTAGCGCTTACATATTTTTAACTGTTTAACATTGTGCTGCCATTTTTATTAAAATTTATCTTTTAAAAAATGCATGTGTTGCTGATGAAGCATTGAGTGTGGTCCTATTAATCCAACTTTCTCTGTCAACCCCATGGTTTTATTGTGCAAATTTTGCAGAGGGTGGTGATTTTTAGGAATACATAAATTGTATTAGAACAGAACAGACTGTATTTCAAAAACTATAAATTGACATACAAATAGAAGTGCCTTCTGTTTCTTTGAAGTCATGGTTAACGCTATCTTGTAGCTTGCATAATTAACATAGCGAAATGCATCCATGATTATGTAATTAATAAATACTGAAATGTCTTAAATTGACATGTCACAACCCAAGTGTTAAGAGAGGATAAAATACAAGTTTTCTTCAAACTGAGGCTTGCTGGAGTGGTGGGGTGTGGGAGGGACGGGGTGGCTGGGTGATGGATATTGGAGAAGGTATGTGCTATGGTGAGTGCTGTGAATTGTGTAAGACTGATGAATCACAGACCTGTACCCCTGAAACAAATAATACATTGTATGTTAAAAAAATTAAAATATAACTTAAAAAATACAAGTTTTCTTGGTGCAATGTGAAATGTATTTCTCACTGTGGTTAGCAAGCAGAAAAGATGGGAGTTGTGAGCTAGCAAAGGGACCCAAGTTAAGCGGGAGGGTTCCAGGGAAAATACGAAGACCTAGAAGCTGAATCTTTGGGCTCTCTTTGCCTCTAAAACACGCTCCCTTCATCAAACTCATTTCATGGCACATTGCAACTTCACTCCTGGCTTCCACTAATTTTTCATACTTAGATTTTTCTTTTACTGTGACTTTTTCACTTTGTGTATTTTTTTCCCAGTGTATGTGTTTTGGGAGGCTGTTTTTAGTTGTTTGGGACAAAGTCCTTTGGGATCCAGCAAAGCAAGATTCCAGTGACTTAGCAGCCATGTGCAAGTGTCCCCCACCTCTCCAAGGCTGTGTCCTCCTCTGTTAAAATTGGCAGTAACTATTGGGGCGTCTGGGAGCCTCCATCGGTTAAGTGTCTGCCTTCGGCTCAGGTCGTGATCTCAGGGTCCTGGATTGAGCCCCATGTTGGGCTCCCTGCTCAGTGGGGGGTCTTCTTTTCCCTCTGCCCCTGCCCCTGCTCATGCATGCTCTCTATCTCTCTCAAAAATAAATAAATATCTTTAAAAAAAAAGACAGTAACTACAATGCTGATGGATGGGGTGTAGGGGGCCTGGCAAGTGCTCAGTGGCACCATCATGAATAATCAAGCACCCTCTGCCTTATCAGACACCCTCGAGAGCCCAGCAACATCTCTATGTCCCCATTGGCACCCTCCTCCGTGATTTCAGTGTTCACACTTAGCACTAAGTTTTGACTTTATTTCTTGGTGTTTCCATCTCGCCTTCAGTAATTGTGAGTGAGTCTCTATTTGCTGAAACTCGGACCTATTGCATTTACTCAGCCATATTCACTGTGTCATGATGTATTAGGTGCCCTGGACATGAGGAAGGAGAAAACTGTTCCTGCCTTGTATGCTTTATTTGGGGAGGCAGGCAGGAAGACCTGTGATTACAATGTAGTGTGAAAATGATCTAATAAGAGTGTATAAAGAGAGAGCACTAACAGAGGATGGGGAGAAGGGAGACATCTAAATTACAGCAGTGAGGATGGGTCAGTAGATCTTCCTAGAAGCTGTGATTCTTGGGCTTTACAGAGGCATGAGGAAGGTTTAGCCAGACCTCAAAGCAGGGAATCACTTTGCTTTCTCAGGTCCAAGAAATTTACTTCGTAAGGCAGATCATTCCGCCTCTGAAATGCTCTACTCCATAGAAATCTCTTCCTTATAAAGAGCCCCAAATCCACTCTTGTGGCTGTTAGCTGAGGGGGGGTCACAGCTGGTCCTCCAGCTCGTGGGGGCAGAGGTAAACGTCATGGCGGCACTGGCTGATCCAACCAGTATATGGGTTATACCTCCAGGCTTGAGTTTTCCACAATGACATGGCAGCCTTTTTACTCTTTATGGTAAATTGTGGAAAATGTAATCAGGTGCATGTCACTTGAGATTGTTTTCAGGGTTTCATTCCTTCTGGACACTGGGGAGTTAGGACTACCTGACCAGCTTCAGACTTCTTAATTCCTCTCCCATTTATCTCAATACTTTCTGGTTTTTTGTTTGTTTGTTTGTTTTTTTACAAAATGATGTCATGAGAGACTTGGTCAAATATTACTGGAATTCAGTTGTGTTGTGCTGATGAAATTCTCTTGATCTATTTATTCTGTTACAAAAAGGAGAGAAGTGATTTTGGCTTTACTTCTTCTTAGCATAAATGTGTTGGTTCCTACTGATCATTCTAAACTTGTGGTAGATTATAGCTAATCATCCATTTAACATTCAATCATCTCTTTAATAATCACCCATATTATAAGCTGTACTACAATTTTGCCAGGATTGAAACCTATATCGTTTGATTTAGTTGCCAGAATTCTCTTTTCTCATTTTAGACAATTCAGATATTGCTAATTTCCAGGCTTATTACCTCTTTTTGTTTCATTTGATTCAAAAAGACTCAACTGAGATTTTAAAAAATATATATTTTATTTATTTATTTGTTAGAGAGTGAGAGAGAGTGCTGAGCGAGGAGCCAATATGGGACTCAATCCAAGGACCCTGGGATCATGACCTGAGCTGAAGCAGACACTTAAGTGACTGAACCACCCAGGTGTCCCTCAACTGAGATTTTTTAAGAAAAACATTTTTTTCAGGAAAAAAAAAACTCAAACCAGTTACTATATTTGGAAACTCTTCATAATGCTGAGGAATCACCCTCCATACCATTAACCAATAATGGCACAGAATATCACAATAGATCCTTGTTCATGATCTTACTTTCTTGGACAACATTACTTCCCTTTGCTTCATTCCTTGCTCTGTTTTCTTGATGTCTCTGATTTTGAATTCTAAGGGCTTATTCTACTCTTGAGCCCTTGCCTTGTGCCTTCACTCCACCAACCGTAGACTCTCACTAGAATGTCACACACTTTCTCCACAGCCAGTAGAAACCTCATATTTAGGTTCTGCCATGGAAAATAGCCTGCTATCACTACCCAGTCTAACCTAATCCTAATTTTATGGGCATGTATGTAGAAACATTTGACTGTCAATTAAAGACTAGTATAGAAGGTTAGGGAAGTCATTTGTGAAGTTGAATCTTGTAATGGTAGGCAAATACTTGTTTCAGTATAAAAGCTATGCAAGTCAAAAAGAAGGTGATAGCCCATTTAAGGTAAATCAATCTTTGCTAGGTAATAGCTATTCTATCTGAGACATTATTGGACACCTAATATATTCTTACTATGTGTTAGTTAGTCATGTTTGTTGAGTGAACAAATAAACTAGATTTCATTTTTTGCACGTGTGCCTGTGTGTGTATACATTTGTGTATATACAGATTCTGCATTTTAAAATCCTTTCAGGGAGCATGCTTAACATAATTCTCTTTTCTTCTTCTGAAGTTCACTAGAATGTTAAACCCCACAAGAGGGATTTGATTATCTTATGAGAGTATGGAATTTAGAGAAAATTGGGTAAATAGGATCACTATACATCCAGCTGTTCAATTGATTTCATGTTCATCTCAGAATGTAATTGAATTTGAAGCTCCAGAAAAAGTAAATTGAAACTAACAATAACCGAGCACATTACTTTTGTTCGTAATACCATGATTGAAATGAGCTCTACGTCGAGAAAGAAATGTGACAATACCAGTTACTTTCACCACACCTTTCTCCAAAGTCCTCAGTTCACTTTATACACAGTGCACTTGATCTTACACTGACCAAAAATGAGTACTTGCTTCATTGGAGGAAGTGCCATGTCAGAGGTGAGATGCTCTGATCAACCTGAGTCACCTGGAAAACCAGCTAGAACCGATTCAGAAAATTTATGTCCCAATTATCCTTTGTCGGTGGTACGTCCAGGGAGGAAGAGAGTGTTGGTTTCCCAGGAAGGTCTTTAAGATTTCCAAGGAGAGCATTTTCCTCCTGTTGGAGATCCAGTCTTTCTTCCTACAGGAAATGTGGAAAGGTTACCGTGGGTTTTATGCCAATTCCTCTGAATTTGTCTGCTGCCTTTGAAGAGAGGTCACCTTACTCACCTTCCACCTTGTGAGCAAGGTAGGACTGAAGATGCTGCCTGCTCTCTTTATATGTTTTTGTTTAGGGATCCTCAAAACTTTCTTTTGTTGTGTTTACCACACCCTAATCCCTTTGCATCTTTATATGTTAAGTCATAAATGCTTCCCATTTCAGTGACAAAGGATCCTTGGGGAAAGGGATCTCATGGCAAATTTGTACAATAATGTAAAATTATATTTTAGTTGGTACTGTATATCCCATATAGTAACAGGAGGGCTGTCGATGCCAAGTTAGGCAAGTACCGTCTACCTGACATTGTGTCTTCTTATGAGAAGGCCTTTTTTAACTCCTGCAGAAATAAAAACAGTGGAAGTTAAAGAATATTCTTTGTCATTTCATTCACCACTTGTCCTCCCCTTCCAACCTTGATGGAGAAGGGCCTTGAGTCCAGGAAGAACAAATGCGCTATTCCGGGCATGGGCACCACTCAGTGGGGAGCACTGCATGTATTTAGAGATCTGAAATGCTGCTTGAGCTACATCTCAGGGCTAAAGCTGACTAAGTTTTAAGTGAGTAAGAAGAAATACATTTTTAACCACCAGATCAGGGTGACCTCTAAATTAGCCGTATTACAGGTTATTACCTTCCTACTGTGTTGGAGGCTTAGGGTATAATTAGCTCATGCATTTTGCACAACAGCGAGTGAAGACTGAGCTGTGTCTTTGAGCTCCAGGAAGCCTGTGTTCCCTTATTTTGACTGACCGAAACTTTAGTACTGACGAGGGTGTAAGGACGTCAAAAGGGAAAAAAAAAAGAGTAACACTTTCTTATTTTTTTTTAAAGATTTTATTTATTTATTTGAGAGAGAGAGAGAGAGAGACAGCGAGAGAGGGAACACAAGCAGGGGGGAGAGTGAGAAGCAGGCTTCCCGCAGAGCAGGGAGCCCAATATGGGGCTCGATCCCAGGACCCTGAGATCATGACCTGAGCCGAAGGCAGAGGCCTAACGACTGAGCCACCCAGGCGCCCTAACACTTTCTTATTTTCTCCAAGAGTTGTTCAGATGGAACAGGACATTCTAGAGTTGGCTTCACTGCTTCATTGTTCACTGTCTCTATTTAAAGAAGACTGAAGCTCTTTTTTTTTTTTTTTTTTAGAGAGAGGGAGAGAGAAAGAGCGAGTGAGCATGCACAGGGGGTGAAGGGCAGAGGGAGAGGGAGAGAGAATCCCAAGCAGACTCCCTGCTGAGCACGGAGCCTGAGGCAGGGCTCATTCTCAAGACCCTGAGATCATGACCTGAGCTGAAATCAAGAGTTGGACGTTCAACCGACTGAGCCACCCAGGCACCCCAAGAAGACTGAAGGTCATAACTTCACAGATTAGATAAAAGTGAACCTAATGAAAGATCTACTTTAACACACACATCAACGAGGATGCACTATGCTTGCTTTCTGCCTTGCCATGTGGGGAGATGAGAGCCTCTCAGGGATCAGCCATCTTGTCTCATTTTCCCTCTTACGTTTCGGTAACTTGGATGGGATTCTTGAACTGTGGAAGAACGCAGACTGAGAGCTGCTTCTTCTGGGTTAATGCCAAGCTCCTACTACTCAGAAATGGGTGTAAGAGGCAGCGTATCCTACCTACTGCCAGATGGAGGTGCTCGCTACCATTTATACCAAATCTTGGATCATCCTCATTTTTCAGTGGACACTTGAAGTGTCTTGAGAAACAGCAGACAGTGTTAGGGCAACTCATCCACAGGGAATTCACTCGCTTCCTTTTCAACCTGGCCTGCTTCCGGTGGGGACTGTGGGAAGTGGGTCCTGCTTACCATAAGTTCCTCTATATAGTCAAGGCAGACATCTTGGATCACCAATCCTGAGCCTTTGGGTGGTTCCTTAACGGCAGCCAGGGGGCTGCCTGACTTTCTCCCCACAGGCTGAAGAAGGAACTTCCTGCTGTCTGCCATGGTCACTCATCCCATCTGCTTTTCTACTTCCAAAACTTCCTCTCCATTGCCCTCTTCTGCTCTTTTTCCTCCTTTCAATAATATCTGTAGAGGCTTTTCTTGGGTCAGGGGAGATTAGAGCCAATTTCACAAATTCAAGCTACCAGAAGAGTAAGCCTACCTAGGGCGGGAGGAGATTTGGGAGGTGTGTGTGTATAAGACAGAGAAGAGTGGGAGAAAGAAAATGTGTTTAGAGAAGCACTCCAGCCTCTTTCTGCTTTTGAAACTAATTTAAATGTGTTGAGTTGATTCCACATTCTGAGGATGCAATTTCCCTATGCTATTGGAAATCACACCTACTGGATATCGTGGTGAGGACTGATGAGAAAGGCTGTCAGGGAGGAATTGTCTGGGCACCACTTTCCCACGGCACTCGTGATGATTCTCTGCCCTACCAACCTCCCCAAGCCCCAAACCCTTCATGGCCCCCAGCGCTCCCAGTGCTGTTTCTCTCCTCCCACCTTCTTACCTTCCCTCCTCCAGGAACTGCCTCACTGTCTTCAAATGTTCTCTCTGGCAGAGATGCCATCAACCACGTAGGGCCATTTGACCTGGAAAATACCCAACATTTCATCTTTGTGTGATCACCTCATATTCAGGGTACCTCCAGGTCCCAGCTTGTATCTTATTACCTACATTTGGCTACTGCCCTTTGGTTTTAGCAATTTCAACAAAGCTAGAGAGAACATGCAAGTCAAGTGACTTTGCTGCCCAGAATTATCATTAATTCCCTCAATTATTTATTGACTACCTAGTATGTGCAGCCAGGTTCTAGCCATGCAAGGAGATAAGGAGAAGAATCACCCCTGAGGAGGTCCCTAGGGTTGGCAGAGGGGTAAGATGACTAACCATATAGTGGGATGTAGGGTGAGGAGTCCACTTGTTCATGTCACTTTCTGGCAGAATGCAGGGAATGGTCATTTCTCCCAGGGGTGGGGGCAAGGAGGCCTCAGAGAGCTTATAGTTGGGGTGGGAAGTGAAAAAGGCAATCTAGACCATAAAGCAAAAAGACATCAATAAAAGATCCACTTGAGGGCGACTGCTGAATTCAGAAGACAGTGATTTGAGGATTATCTTCAGATTGGGAATTTATGGGCTCATTATAAAGATCATTGAGGGTTGACAGCAATAGCAAAGGGGACCTTCTCCCGGTCTATTTGCTTTCTGTGTACCAAGGGCTTACGCACACAGTAGACATCACATAGGTATTTGTGAATGAATGAATGAATGAATGAATAAGTTTTACCACTTAGAGAATTCTGGCTTTTTTGGATTCAGTTGGTAGTTTTGGAAGTAAAATACTTACTCGGTAGCACTGACTGAGATTAACAATTTATTTTATAAAGGCTTCTACCAAGTGAGACTTTTAATTACTGACAAGCCGACCTGACTCTGAGTTGGAAATGTAGCTCGAGAAAGGCTTTCAAGCTCTGTTATTAACTCCTCAGGGCATCTGGCTGTTAACCTTCCTGAATATTTCAGCAGTTCTGTGCAGGGGTATCTTGCGAGGGCTTTGCTGGAGAGGTGTTCATCAGGCTCAGGGAGTTCTGGTCACATTCCAGTGAGTTTGTCCCCTGGATTTCTGCCTCCTGACTAGGAAGGATGTGTGACACCACCCCCCGGGGAACTGACAGGAGCTCTTAGCTCGTGTCCTATTGCTGGGCTGATGGCTTGACTGGCTTCCCAGCTCCCTGCTTTGAGAGTTCTCTGCCCTGGTTTTGTCCTGGAATCTGGCAGAGGTTCGGGGGGCAGGGGGGATTGCTCTCAGATGTGAACAAAATGTGCAGGAGACTAAAGCGAAGCGGATTAAATCATGGTGAATACATAGAGCACTCTTTGCTGCTTTATGATTCGGCCTGCTTGCATTCTGACAGCCAATTATCTGTCCATGGGTGTGATCTGAATGCCAGTGTTTCTTCGAATGACCAAACATTGCCTCACTGTATAGATGTGTGAGTTCAGTATACACTCACATAGTTCCTATTCTTGATGTTTCTGGCTGGAGCCTGTTTTACCACTTAGAGAAAGCTAGAGGGAAGAGGAAGAAAGGGGTGTGTGTGTGCACACGCACGCATGCTGCAAAATAATCTTGATTTAATCTCCAGAAGATAGGACACAGGAAGCTGTTTTTCCCTGGTGTTATTAAGATTTAACAAGATCGAGGTGTTTTAATGATCCACTCATTTGCCTTCAATGATTATACGACATCCCTCACTTTGCTATGCTGGTGTTGGTTTTCTATTAAATTTCAGAGCTGGTTGACCTATAAAGCATGGAAAGGTCAAAACGTTGTGAATATAACACTTTGTTAGGTCAGTAGCAAATAGGGTCAGGGAGGTTATTTTTATAGATTTGTTTGCAATCTGCAAAATTTCTCTGAAAATGTGGTTCATAAGAATTTTTTAAAAATTTTTGAAGCCAATACTACTTTTAGTAGCCGAATTACGAAATATACTAATTGCTGACTTTTTAAATCAGCTGTAAGAGCTCATCAATATTTTTAATGCCCTTTTGTAAAAAGCAAAAGTGTTCTTTTTCCTCAGTAAAAATCAAGGAATATTCTTTGGTGGAAATTGTTGGGTTCAAATAATAAAATATAACTTTACATACATAAAAAGGCTTTCAGACAAGGAACTAACCTAAGTGTTTGATTGCATATTTTGTTGTAAAAAAAAACAACAACAAAAAACCCACAACTATTTCTTTTACCTTGGTCTTAAAAGTGTTTAAATCATCAGGGAAGGTTCTTGATTAAAGAGCCAACTTATTTGTTTTATTAACATTCTCATCAGTTCTATAGAGACAAATCAGAAAAATTGGAGAATGAGAAAGAATCAGTTTGAATGCCAATTACAGTAGTTTGGAAGCAATAACTTTGTATAGATCAGTCATAGATAGGTTAAAAAAATTGTAGGCTCAAATTTGAATTTTGTCAAAAATTCCTGACTGTGAATGGCCAGCTGCCATTTTTCTGGGGTTCTGGAACACTTAGATGTTCCTTCTGTCCACTGCCATTACTCCATACTGGGGGCCTCACTTCTTAACTTCTGCCAAAACTCCCCCACCAGGATCCTCCCACTGCCCCTGTGCCCTCCACCTGGTGGAGTGATACTGTTTCTGACTACTTAGGGCAAAACACCATGATAAAAATATTCCACCCTTCCACAGGTTCCTTTGGAAAAGAATTCACTGACAACAATGAAGTGTCAATGTTCGGGCACCTTGGGGGTGTGTGTGTGTGTGTGTGGTTACATATAGATTTACCTGAGCAGCAGGAGTGTGAGTGAATCCTATTTCAACTGCATGTACACCGTGCTTAAGGTCTACACCCGAACACTAATGAGCTGATTGGCACGGCCAACACTGTGGGCTTCAACAATAATTCAATGAGTGTAGGTTTTCATCAGAAGCTAAGCTAGAGATGATTTAATATTGAAATGCAAGAAATGGCAGGGACTGAAAAACACACCAGCTCAGACGGTTGTTGATAATGAACTAATCGTATGACTGAATATTTTCCCAAAATACCAGCTCTCTGTAGGTCCCTATGCAGAAGACATTTTGCCTAGCTGGCCAGCATTTGAGGGACAGTGAGACCCCTTACTAACATACTGAATCCGGACCTTCAGCACGCTCCTGAAGTACACCACTCTTAGTCTATAAGTCTCCCTGATGGTTAATCTTATGAGTCAACTTGACTGGATCACCAGATGCCCAGATATGTGGCTAAATCTCATTATTTCTGGGTGTGTCTGTGAGGATGTTTCTGGATGACATGAACATTTGAATTGGTAGACTCAGTGAAGCAAGTTTTCTTCTCCAGTGGGGGTGGACATCATCCATCCATTGAGGGTCTGAATAGAACAGAAAGGCGGGTGAAGGAAGAATTCCGTCTTTCCTGCCTTATAGTTTGAGCTGGGACATCCGTCTTTTCTGCCAGCTCCCTTGGCCCTCAGGCCTTTGGACTCATCACTGGCTTTCCAGGGACTCCAGCTTGCAGATGGCAGACTGTGAGACTTCTCAGTCTCCATAATCAAGTGATGCAGCTTCTTATAATAAATCTCTTCCTATGTATATATCCTATTGATTTTGTTTCTCTAGAGAGCCCTAATACAATACCAAAGTTTAATGACACTGAGAAATAACTTTCACAGATCAGTATTTAAAAACCCATAACTACTCCAGCAACCCTCAGTTTGTTTACTGAGATTAAGAATTCCTCATATCAGTGAGGTCAATAATAAAAAAAAGAAACAAAACCCATAACTAAGGTGACCATATAATATGTCACCCAAAATGGACAATTTGGAGAGACAAAGGGGACACTGTTAATAATTACCCCAAGACAGGTGTCACCTAGAAAGTCCTAGGCATGGACACAAAATCACAGTATCCTGAGAACTAGGTAAACATTTGTGGAATGAGTCATCATTTGCACATTACAAAAGATGAAGGAACCTAATTCTGAAGTCAATTTGGTAACCCCCGGGATGAACCTGAAGGCCTCTGCTGGGCCACAGGCTGGACTCTGGGAATTAGTAGTCTGATTTAATTTACAAAGTTTGCCAGACCTGTGGTTCATCTCTGTACTCCCCTGCTCAGAGACTATTCATAGTGAAAGCTGGACTTGAAAACTTGTTATGTGCTCTCCCTATGGGTTCAGTTCTCTTCCTTAACTTGAGATCATGTTGCATATTTCTTACTCTTTCTGCAGGAGCCTTTGCAGAGGCCAGCTGAACGGGGCTGCCTGGCTCAGCCCCTCCCTGGGTGGTCCCCCCACTTGGTGCATCACCTCTTCCCTCCACCTACTTAAATCCTATCCATTTTTTTTTCAAGTTAAATCTGCTTTGAGGAAACTTAATCCCAATGATTCTAATTCATTGTATCAATCCTTTCCCATGAACTTTGAGAATTAAAAAAAAAATTGTAGAGTAGACATTTTGCCAATCCCTTGGAAATGTGGCATGCCTTCCCTAACTGTGTGGGAAGCCCCTGAAAGACAGTACTATTTAATCTTTGCCTTTTTCCTCTTACCTCCTGTTCTAGCTCTCAGACATAGAGATATTCACAGCACCTGATCGAATCAAAGACTGTTAGCGTTTTAGACAGATAGGGAAATTCTGATAATCAGATTATACTTGCTAGGTACTTACATTTGTGACATTTGTAAATGAATGTCCTTGTGTGGCTCTCTCTAGTTTACATAACTTGAGGGATGCTGAGTTTGTGTGGAAGCAGAACCCATCTCTGATGGATACACAGGCATACATTTTTGGAATACAAATGGAATTTTAAATATTTTTAAAACTTTACTCAGTGTCTTGAAAAAGGGCAAAAAGTGTTTGATTCATAAGTAAAAGACAGAACTTTAACATCTTTTCTCGCCTGTTGCCACACCCCACTCAGCATGGCTTGCCAGATGCTTTTGGCCTCTCTCTTCCTCTCCCAAAACTCCTGAAAACCCACTCAGACTCAGCCCAAAGCAAGCTTTGTATTTCTTGGCTTTTCCATCTGTTTTCCTCGAGAGATGTTTTGCCTTTCTTGTATAATTCAAGCAAGCCTGATTTTATTTTATTTTTTTCTTATTTTTTTAAAGACTTTATTTATTTGACAGAGAGAGACACAGTGAGAGAGGGAACACAAGCAGGGGGAGTGGGAGAGGGAGAAGCAGGCTTCCCGCAGAGCAGGGAGCCTGATGTGGGGCTCGATCCCAGGACCCTGGGATCATGACCTGAGCTGAAGGCAGGTGCTTAATGATTGAGCCACCAGGCGCCCCAAACAAGCCTGATTTTAAAAGACTCAAGAATGGAGCTGCAGGGACAGACGGCTCGCCACTGAGTGCGTGTAGCATGTTGGATGTCGAGCGCGACCAAGGGGGGAAAGATGTGGGAAGTAGGAGCAAAGAGGCTGTGGAAACTCATTTTAATTTTTCCTGTCACACTTATTTTCCTGTATTAACTTCCCTCTAAAGTGATTGGTACTTGTAAATATTCAGTGAATGACCAGAGAGATATGATGTTTTATAAATGAACTTCTCTTTGAAGTGCTCAAACTCAAAATGAAATTAGGAATTGTTTTGGACACTGTACCATTTCAAATTTCACAAAATACAAACATTACCAGAGGATTTTTCCTCCCATCTTCTTCTTCTAGCTTCAAAAGGAACATCTTTGGATGGAATCTAGTCATGAAGAATTAATATCTTAAAGAAAAAAGAAGGGCAAACATTATAAACTATTAAAAAGAGAAGACCCATTTTAAAATTCTCCCTTCCCTCCTTTGTGTCGGAATAGCGTACCATTTTCGTTCAGAATCAGCAAGTATTTATTGAGTGCGTACTAAGTCCCAGGCACTGTGCGATTCACTGGGTGTAAAGTGGGACACAACACAGACTGTCCTTGTCCTCTTTGAGCTTGTAGATTTAGGGTGTGTGTTTACGTTTTGAGTGATGGGGAAGCATATTGCAATAATGACAAAAACATTTGCATGAATACTCATTGTGACAAGTACTGGGAATGAAAATTGTATACTAATACGGCAAGCACAATAGTGAGATGTAAGGGAAGGCATCTCTGAAGAGAACAAGGGTCAAGTGAGCAGGAACAGGAAAGAAACATCCAGCAAGATGGTGGCCATCTTGCCATGTGGCTAGAGCCTTGTACGTCGTGCAAGCCAGTGGGGTGAGGCCCTGAGGGGCCTCCCACGTTCACTGCAGCATGATTCACAAGAGCCAAGATATGGAAACAACCCTAGTGTCCATCAACTGTAGAAGTTGCGTATATATACACAGTAGAATATTTTGGCCATAAAAAAAAAAATTCTGTCATTTGTGACAACATAGATGAACCTGGAGGACATTATGCTAAGTGAAATAAGCCAGACACAGAAAAAGTCATACTGCATGATATCACTTATGTATGAAATCTAAAACAGTCAAACTCTTAGAAGCAGAGAGTACAATGGTGGTTTCCAGGGGATGGAAGGTGCAGGAAATGGGGAGATGTCGGTCTAAGTGTACACATTTTCAGTTCTAAGGTAAGTTCTGGAGATGTAATGTGCCTATTGTTAATACCCTATCATATACCTGAAATTTGCTAAGAGAGTAGATCTTAAATATTCTCACCACACACGCAAGAAAGGTAGCTACGTAAAATGATGGATGTGTTAATTAACTTGGTTGTGGTGATCATTTCACAGTGCATATGTATATTAAATTATCCCACTGTACCTTAAAAAAATCACGTTGTAAAACCTAACTATATACAATTCTTAATTGTCAATTAAGACCTCAATAAAACTGGGGGAAAAAAGAAAAATTAAGTCCCGCATCGGGCTCCTTGCTCAGCGAGGAGTCTGCTTCTCCCTCTGACCCTCCCCACCTCATGCTTTCTGTCTCAAATAAATAAATAAAATCTTAAAAAAAAAAAAAGAAAGAAAAATTAATAAAATAAAGGTAAAAAATAATATGGAAGAATAGAATTTTGACTAGAGTTAAAAAAAAAAAAGAATTTTGGCATGAAGGGCATGAAAAGTCTCAGGATGTAATCACCTTGCCTGACAGCCTGGGTGGTGCGATCTTAGCATACAGAATAGGAGTTGGGGCACCTGGGTCTTGCTCTTAGCCCTGTCCCCAACCATCTGTGTCAGGGGCTCTACAGTATTCATTACCACCTGGATAGGCCTCTTTGCCTTCCACTTCTGCTTACTCATTTATAAAGTGGGGCCAATAGTAACTTCCTGGTACTGTCATAGTGCAGGGTGTAATTATAAAATAACCAGAGACTTTCCTATATGAAACCAGGTTATGCTTTATACTTCTCTCTTTGGTAGCGAGGACATGGAGTTAACGCCACTGTAGAGTAACGTACAGTACTCGCTGGGCCTACGTGAGGATTGTGATGAGATGTGGCTCTCGGTGAGAACAAACACAACCTCTCACTGAATAGGCAGTAGATTGCAATGTTTTCACACATGTTCTGAAGGGAAACAACTGGGTTCACAGCATTTTATTTATGGGTGGTGTTTCCTGAAGAGAGAAGGCAAAATCTAATTTAATTTATTTTTCGCATCTAATGTCAGTTCACTTAACATAGCCTGTGTTGAGTAAACAAGTTCAGAGCAGGGAGAAGTGCCTCAATTTGGGTAGATTTGGGCTGAAAATTGCTTGCTGTTTTGAAATTCCTCTCCCAGACTCGTGAGGTGCTTTGGGGTATTGTTTTGATAATAAAGCCAGAGTCCTTGGAAAGGAAGAGGAAGAAAGCTGTGTTTTTCCTGTTGTTAAGGCTTCAGGCAACCTTCCAAAAGTTACTATTTACCAAGACATACCTCCAGATACCTTCAGAAACTACATTTCAGTCGAGTTTGAAACCTTAAACACTGCATATGGATCAATACCGCCCAAGAACTAACGGCTGACTGGTGAGTGGCTGGTAGCATCGAGGGTGACACACTCATTAAGAGTAAGTTCATTCAGGAGGGAACAGACCATTGTCGCTGAACAAAGCCTGTTCCTGCGGGTGTACTCCGCGTCGCTTCGGCTTCCGCTGTGTGCCCGCACGGGGACCCTTGTGATTCTCC
Organism: Neomonachus schauinslandi; assembly: GCF_002201575.2. Taxonomy (NCBI): domain Eukaryota; kingdom Metazoa; phylum Chordata; class Mammalia; order Carnivora; family Phocidae; genus Neomonachus; species Neomonachus schauinslandi. Next base: position 6,142,180 of record NC_058404.1, on the reverse strand, counting down.
ATAACCACACTGCCTCTCTGCGGCTCCTGCCATTGAAAAGTTGCTTCCCTGGGTATTTACAAGTTGAGACAATCTCCTTGGCCTACGTAATTAGAGAAAATGTCTCTTTGTAAATCCTGCATTTGTAAACAGTCCATTGAGAGATGCTGTCCTGGACTTGTATGGAGAATGACTTCACAAAGTCTAACTTTTAAGCCCAGGTAGGTAAGAGTTTGGTTTTTCTCTCTAGGTATGGTGGCACATAGCTGGTCCGGAGGGGTCGCTTTAGGTGTGTGTTAAGAAGTCCCGTTCTGGGTGGGAAACTGGAAATTGGGCTAAAGGAAAACCACAGTGCCTCTCTGCAGCTCTCTTTTCACAGCTGTAGACTAGAAGGATCCAACGAGATGGTCTGAAAGCCACCTCTCGCCTGGACATCTCTCATGTCTAGTCGTGTCCACCTTCACTGTGCTGCCTTTGATTCAGACAGGCACTTCTCTCCTTCCACGTTACCTCTCTCCAAAACCCACTCCTTTCCACTGTGTCACTTTTTATTTTATTCATAAAAGTCAATGCTGGATCTGAGATTTAATTCAATTTGGGTAAGTGCTTGATTCAAATGAATTTAATCTGAGTTTCATCATGCAAACACTTGCATCAAGCTCTGCATGTGCCATGTTGCCCCTCTCCCTCACTCCATTCCCCCTCAGCTCTCCTGTGTACTGCTTATTTCTCCCCGATCTTTCTGGCACCTTTTCCTCACTACTCATGCATATTCTCAGTTCTGCTTGATTGTTGGAGTAGGCTAGCCTGTAAAGTGACGAAAATAAACCATGGCATTTAAGAGTTTCAACCCAATAAAAGTGTCTTTCTAGGGCATGCCAAGTCCAGTTGAGGCTAGAAATAGCTCTCCTGGGAGGCTCTCCTGCAGGCTGTGGCTCAGGGATCCAGGCTCCTGCCATCCTGTGACATCACCGTTCCCAACACAGGCTCCCCGAGAGGGCCCCTGGAACCTCTCATGTGTCCACATTTTCTCAGCCTGAACCCAGCCATATGCCCCCAATCTGACTGCAGCAGAGGCCTGTAAATTATTCTTCCTGAATGGCTAGGTCAGCATCTGGTTAATTTCAACCAAGTCATGTTAAAATCTAAGTATGCAGAGAGGAGAGAATTTTAAAACAAGGGCAATTGAGAAATTGATTAAATGTGGGAGAGTAAAAGACAAATGATATTCAGCCCTCATAGTAAGTTAAAAGTCAAAAATAACTTGTTAGATTTGTGAGTATAAAATCAATCATTATGGTAACAATGACAGGAACGTTTTCTTTATGGAAGGCATTGGGCTAGTGTCTGTCACATGCATTGATTCCTGCAGTCCTCATAATCACCTACACAGATTGTTGCTATTCCATTTATAGATGAAGACGCTCAGGCTTGAAGCCTCCCAAGTCTCTCAGGGAGTAAGTGGCAGACAGATGAAGGTTCCAAAGTCAGACTCTGTAGACCATCCCCCTCCCCCGCCGCCCCGTCCCCTCCCCTAAAAATAATAATGATGCTTACCCCATTTAATTTAGCCCTTACTATAGACTTAGGATGGAAGGTAACACTTGACAGCTGAAGAAAATGACATTTGGAGAGGTTAAGTGGCTTGCACCCAAACCGTAGTTTGAAGAGTAGGAAGGGTACATAAAAAGGCCCATATGTGTAATTGACTGAATGGAAGTTTTGCAGTATGACCTTCAAACCTAGAAGATCCTCCGCAGCTCTTAGGGTTCCCAGCTAGACCATCTCCATGTCTCTCCTGTCATCGCCCTTCAGGCACAGCGTCCGACCCTGCTCTCGTGCGCCGGCGGGCTAAGCAAGGCGAGGTTGCTCAGGGACTGGTCGCGCCGGAATCCACCCGGACGGACGCTCTTGGTGATGCCTGCCACCTTGAGATAGCGCGCCGCTCCGTTTCCACCCCATTCTGGTGTTTTTATGCAAACAATCCTCAATTATTAAATTTCACTGAAGTGTGCCACAAATCACTTCTTATTTTACCATATTCTACATCTTTAGATATAGCACAGAATTGAGTAAAGATTTCTTCAAAAAAAAAAAAAAACAGAACATAAAATATTGCATTGCTTATTTGATGGCAAGTTATTTTGAAGACCTCTTCTGTATTCATGGGAAGAAAAAAGCAACTCTGATAAAACCATAAAGCAAAATGCTCTGAAAGGTTACATGACACTGGGCTGTTTAAGCTTCTTTCATCGGTTGCCTAAGAAACTGGATAATATAACTTCAAACATGCAATTCAAAGACATAACCTCTAAATTGCATTCTTAATATTTAGTACATTTTCCTTTTGGTGACAATAAACTAATTTGATATAATAAATCTGTAGCTTATGTAACACATTTTTTTTCTTTCTTTTTTTTAACCCAGGCTCTAAACCCATAGGCAGAGTTATTGTAGAGAAAGGTGCAGAATGGATGAAGCCCCTCTGCCACAGACTTGAGTGGCATTGAGTGGCCCTACTCGACTCACTGCTGTGGTCTCTGTAAAGGGAGTTAACAGTACCCACCTCTCAGAATGCTTATGAAGTTACATGAGAAGTATTTGTCAAATACGTCAGGGCAACTCTTGGCACAATGAGACAGCTATGTAAGTATTTGTTTTTTTTTAAAAAGCTGTTTTGTGTGTGTGTCATTGATCTGCAGCTCATCCTTGCTGGAGCCAATCTAATCTACACTTCAAATGGAAATTGGTTTTCTTTTGAAGAGAGGTCGACCCCAATGAGGCTAGAGGTAGAAGGGCCAGGTGGTGACCAGTGCCTACCCAGCTCCTGGGAACAGGATGTACCATGTGTTCTTTCTTTTACTAAAAATAGACCCGGGAGAAACAGACTTAATTATGGCGAATCAAATGCAGTGGCGCTTCACTCATCTTGAATCTCCTTAAGTCACAAGCTCACATTCAGGAGGAGGGGACAGAAATGCATGTACATGTCCCCAGAGCGGGATATGAGCTATGACAGAGGACTGTGGAAGTGACCCAGGAGAAGGGGGGCAGAGTGGTTCAGTGGGCAGGAAGATTGTCCATCAGGAGAGCTTCATGAATGTAACAGAAGAAGGTGTCCACACACCATAGAGTACCCAAAACACAATTCCTCTGGATGCATTACAATATTTTTCTTCCTTTCGTTCTTCTTTCTTTTTCCTCTTTTTCACCCTAACTGTCAAGACCCCTCCCTAGTCCCTTCCTATCTGAAGGTCAGTCCACCACTGTGATTTCCTTCCTGGTGTCTGCTGTAATGTTCGACGTTCTTCTACTTTATTCTCATTTATTTGCTCCACTGGGAAAAGAGTTCTGCCATCTTCGAGGATTCTGCTCTCCTGAACGGAGCTACAATGTGAACCACATGAGACCAGAAATATAGTTAGTGCAATAAAGTTTGGATTGAAGACACGTAGTGCACAAGGAACATTCCTTGGAAAGACAGCAGCAAGTGGACATCCGAGGGGTTACGTTTTGCAACCAAGTGGTTGTGTGGCAGAATATATTGGGAGTAAGTGAGTGTGACCATGAATGAAATCGATTTTTGAGAGCAGTTCTGTGGGTCCTTCTGTGCTTCCAGTGGCCTCCAGTCTAGGAGGACCTAGGTCCTTCTATCAGCCGGATCAACCTTGGTAATCAGTGAGGTGACAAATCGGTCATCCTTCCGTCTGCCTGGAGTCCCTTGTTTCCCTGTAAGCACCTGTCACTTGCTCAGCCTGTGTCCTTGTCTACACAGTGATGTGGGTTTTTGGGAGGTGCAGACACCTGGATTCCTTCAGGAGGGACTGGGGATGCACCTGAGTATCTTGAGTGTCTTCATGTGAGGTGCGAGGACAGGTTTGGAAGGAGGCAAAGCATAGATGCTCTATCCTCAGGCTGTGTTAAAGATGGAGCATGTTAAGAGCAAAAACACCTTGAATGTTTTCTGGAGAGAAACTGTAGCAGGGGCAGCAAACGTGGTGGTCACTTCTCTCATCTTTCCCCTGATGGCTCAGGGGTATCACAGGAAAGCAGAAGGAACGTGGGGCCAGAGCACAGCTATGACCTTCCTTAAGCCATTTGTCTTTAGTGCGCCATGCCCTTTCAAGGTTCACATGACCTGAATGACTTCATGAATATTCTCTGCTCCCCAGTTTCAGCTTCCTAGTAAATTGAAACCAAAGGCCCAGCACCCAGCATATAGGGCATTTAGTCAATTTTTCCTGGATTGCCCTGAGTTATAATTGTAATGAAAGAAATGGGATGTACCTATTAACACTCTTTTGGGGCTCATCTTAAATTTGTGCAGACTTCAGGAAGATAAAGCTCTCCTTTTTTCATGGATGAGGTAGGAGCCCATCAAGTGGTTTATCATGCTTTTAGATTTTAAAATAATTTTAAAATACCTCATAATTGTTTGCTAAATATTTGTGGATGAACCATTATTACTGTTTTATATCTGGGAAATACAAGACAGATGACTGACTTGGGCCAGAGAGAGTTGGGTGTTTTATCCATTACACTACCTTGGTCCTTGGATAATTATGCATCAATCCAGTGGTTTCCAGGAATGGAATAGTCTCAGAATGAGAAATCCATGCATTGTCAATTTACACCATTTAATACTTTTAATAGACTAGGAATTCCAGGAAAGTATAGTTAACTTTCATTTTTAATATATGGGAATGGTAGGAAAATAGTAGAAAAAGGAAGATGTTCAAATAAAACTTTATCTCCTATGTCTTATAGCAGTCCTCTGAATGAGTTCAGAGAGAGAGAGAGATAACTTAAAAATTACATTTAATTAAGTTAATTAAATTACATTTAATTAATTGGTTAATTAAATCATTTTCTTTTGAACTTAAGCATTGAGGCTCTGGATGTTGGCATCTTATTTGGAGTCAAGACAAACCTAGGGCTTGGTCTGGATTATGACCCTTGGGTCTGGCCTGGGTTCAACTGGACACTTATCACGAGTGACCACAAATTACGTCATATAAGGCACATGTGAGAGACACAGGGAAAGTGTCAAAAAGGGCGAGGAGAAAAGAGAAAAGTCTGGAAACAGGTTAGTGCAAGGTGAAGAGGCTCAGGGCACGGTGTCAGGGACCCACCTCATTTGGGTTCCTGCCTTGGGGGGTCACTGTCCAACCCAAAGTCAGAGCCTTTCTCCAGTAACGTGATCTGCAGACCTGGGGCCTCTCGCCACAAAACCAAGCATGTGAAATGGCCAGCTCGGCACTTCTCCACACTTACCCTTCTCAGCATATTCATGAATCACATTTGAGGACTGTATCGACTGTAAGTTTGGGGCCTGGATCACAACAACACAGAATTCACCCCTCATTCTGCCTCGTAGTAACTCATGGCTTTGCCCTTTGCTTTTCACCCTTCCTCTGATCTAAACGAACAGACCCCTTAGTTCACTTTTCAGATGAGTGACTTTAGATCTGAAATGTGAAGTGCACAGTTCGATCCCTTGGAGGAAATAAGGCACGTTGCTTATCTGGCTTTACCTGAGGTCAAAGATTCAGAGGAAGTATGGGACACCCTCCAAAATCCTTAACCAGGAGTAGCTCTGGAGAGTTCACGGTCTCATCAAAGATGACAGGAGTATTTGCAGACAACTGAAATCGTATTGTTGCCTTGACCTAAATGTGTGACTGCCTGAGTCGCTCTGGTCATAAGGGGAATCTGTTTATTAACTATATGCACATAAGACAATTGTAATTTCTTTGGAGAAACAAGAAAACTTAACACGCTCATTTGAATGAGTCACATCAGGGCCTTGGGAGCACAAAGGTTGAGCTGAAAATCTTGGTGGCCAGTGTTTGCTCCACGTTCCTACAGCACCTTTGAGTCCCTCGAAGAACTTAGCCCAGTACCCCTTCCCATGTGTGTGCAAAAGAGTTTAAAAGAGAATAGTGAAGGTATGCAGCTATTTTCTTGAAAGTATTTAGAGCCTATATTAATATCGTTGAAGGGACTTTGCAGTTCTTTAATTAAATTCATTAATTTTTTTCATATTTATAGTTATGAAACATTGAGTTAATGATAAGCTACCCTTAAATGTGTGCAAACCAAATGTCTGGTGTGCTGTGGATGAGTCAGATAGCATTAATGTTTATTGTGGACATTTCTGCCTGTCTTCTCCTTTCTTAATAGTTGGTAATTTCTGACTGGGGAATCAATGAGATTTCAGAGAAATGGATTCTGCCCCCAATTTAAGGGATGAAACATAGGACTGCAGCTGACTACATTGGTACAACCTCACTCCTTGGCCGTGTATTAGTTGGCGTGGGATGTGACCCAACCCATATAATGAGAATAAATCTCAGGGCGTGTATTAGTCAGTGTCCTCCAGAGAAACAGGACCAGTGGGATGGAGAAATATATATAATTATTATGAGGAGTTAGCTGACAGGATTATAGAGGCTGAGAAGTCTGCTGTCTGCCATCTGCAAGCTGGAGATTCAGGAAAACCAGTGGAACTGCAGTCCGAATTCGAGGGTCCGAGGACCAGGGGAGCAGATGGTTCAAGTCCCAGTTCAGAGACCTGAGAAGATGAAATGAGAAATTGCAGGTCAATCAGTGAGACAGGAAACAGGGTGAATTCCTCATCCCTTTGCCTTTTGTTCTATTCAGGTCCTCGATGGATTGGATGATGCCCACCAGGGGTGGGGGAGATTACTTACTGAGTCCACCAATTCAATGCTAGTAACTTCTGGAAACATCCTTCCAGATAACACCAATAAATAATGTTTAATCCAGGTAGTGCCTGGACATTTAAGTTCACCATCTATTTAACCATCACAGGGCATTGCCTGAGACAGTTGGAAAGATGATGCTTTCCCTGGATAGATGGGAATACATGAGGGAGCAAGAAACCCTGGGAATTTCTGGCAGGCATCTTGAGACCATTGGAGGACCCAGGTGACACTGTGGAAGGCAGAGCAGGGCAGCAGAGGGAAAGGGGGCTCTTGATGACATGGCTAAACTGCTGGATCAACCCTCACCTGAAGCTCTGGGACTGACTTGCTTTGTACACTTCATCACGTGAATCAATCAAGCTCATTTATTGTTCAGTCTCATTTGGGTAGGATGTTCTGTAATTCATCATGGACTGATTCCTTACTGAAATGGAATGTCTCTGGTTGCAGCTCCCCAGGGAGAACATTGTTCACCCTGACATGCTATCCCCCAGAGCTCCCCAAAGTTGCAAAACTTTCCCGGCTGCTAAATGGGTGTTTCATTCCCACTCAAATTCACTGTGTTGAAGTGCTTTTCACAAAACAGGAGAATACCCTGTGTCTTGTACTATGCATGAAATGTTTTATTTGGCAGCAAAGCATAAGGGTGGGTTGAAGAGAATCAGGAGGTCCAGCTATGTTGGATGCTTGTCTTAAGACACTTACTGCTTGTCTTGTATTCCCAGCATGAATTCAGTTTCATCGGGCCTTATGTGTTAGGTAAACTTGGCCTTTCCTAGGCAGATTAGCTTCTTTCTGAGTGTCTCACCCTGTGGTTTTGCAGGAACACAGTATCCCTGAAGATCTAGCCAAGTTTTATCAACAAACAAGAACATCTACACACTCACAAATTTTGTCAAGTCATTTGTGAGCTTTTATCTGACAATAATTTACTCTGAGCGGGTGTTCTGTGTTAGCATTATGTATATCACTGGTCATCTGCAGACTTACTGCAGTGTCGCTTCAGGTCCTCAGAGGATCCAGATCAACCAAGTTGTCCCACTGCTGGGAGTCCTCACTACATCTCACCACGTCTCCTCTTGACCCATGTCACCAGGTGTCACGTGTTTCCCTCACTGTCTTCTCAACCCTCTGCTTTGCGGGCCTCTGCACCAAGAGTCTTCCTCCTTGAAGGTGATGAGGGATGGAAGCAGAAAAATATTCACCTTTAGCCCAGAAGGCTGACCTGTAGCCTGCATGGTTCTGATAAGGATCAAATACCCGCTGGTTGCTACATTCTTATAGGGGTTCATGACTGCCTGTCCATCTCACTGATAAGTAATATCAGTAATGATAAGCATCTAAGAAATTTTTTTTAAGATTTCATTTATTTATATGAGAGAGAGAGAAAGAGAGAGAGCATGCATGAGCAGGAGGAGGGGCAGAGGGAGAAGCAGACTCCCCTCTGGGCTGGGAGCCCGACTCATGCTCAATCCCAGGACCCTGAGATCATGAGAGCATGACTGACTGAGCCACCCAGGTCCCCAGCACCAGGGAAATCTTGGGAAGGTCGTTTTAGGAGTAGAAATTCGAAGAAGACATTTATGAGGTAATACTCCCTGCAGGCCCCCTTCCCCTTGAGCATTAAGCATATAGCCACCAGCTTCATACAGCAAAAGTGCAGCTCATTCTGCCCATGGCTCTGGTCTCCATGTGGTCAAAATAAACTAAATTGCACGGTAAAATGTCTCAAGAACTCTTTCTTGACCTTTGTGATCCTGCAACAAAACTTTTCTTTGCAGAATGCAAAACAAAGCGTGCAAATTGATGCCTGGTCGGGCAAAGTGAAAGCGCCAGGATTTTTGCAGATGAGAAAGCAGCTTGAGGAAAATGAGACATCACACACTTGGTCGTTGTCCAAAGCACACTTTCTGGGTCATGCCTGGGCTGGTCTCCTGGCTCACCTCTTCGAGTGTGAAGGTAAGTTCTCCCAGCCTGTGTTCAGTCATTTATATAAAGGAGATGATTGGAACTCTTTCCTCAGAGGGTGGCTGTGAAGAGCACACACAAGGAGGTGCTGTATGTCTCAGGTCTCAGAAAATATCACTCATGTTATAATTGACAAAATATTGGAACTCAGATTCTCTGGTTCCTAGTTTAGTATTCCTTCCACTACAGCCTGTTGTTTGAAAACCTCAGGCTTTTTCATGGTACTTAAAAGTACCCAGGCTGGGCATCCGACTCTTGATTTCGGCTCAGGTCATGGTATCAGGGTTGTGAGATCAAGCTCCGTGTCCTGCTCCGCAGTCAGCGGGGAATCTGCTTGAGATTCTTCTCTCTCCCTCTCCCTCGTGTACTTCCTCTCTCTGTCAAATCAAATCAAATCAAATCTTAAAAGAAAACCTACCTAGATAAAACAGCTAGACAAAGTACAGTAAATAAGTCACATCCCAAATGAGCCATGATCTACTTTCAATAGTTAACTGCTCTGTAACAATAAAAGAAATTCAAGACCCTATCTTGTATTCTCCACCTGGTTAAAATCTAGGTGTTTTCAAGATTCAACTCTGGGATTGATTTTTCTAGGAGCCTCTTTGAACCCATGCCTTGAGCCCACTACCTGCCCTTCCCAACACAGAGCCACTTCCCATCCTCTGTAGACTACAGACTTCTTTCCTGAGCTCCCATGGATACCCACCTGGACGCCGTTGGATGGGTGATCTCACCTCATCCCCAGGCCTGACCAAAAGAGGCCAAAGTGAAGGGACCTGGGGATAGTGCCATGGGGTTCAGAGGTTAATCCTTTGCTATTGGACTTCTTGAAGTCTAAACTTAATGAAAATGCTTTTCTACTCCTCGAATCATTTGGTGTGACCTGATCTTTCTTATATCAGCAATGTAGACCAAGCTCCAGGTAGAGCATAGAAGCCTCAGAGGTGAGCACACACAGACGCAGATTGGTGAGGGCTCATCTGCAATGTCTCCCATTGTGGCCCACAAAGGGAGGAAGAAATCTTCATTGCCAAAAACTCAGAAATGTGGGGTCGGGGAAACAGCCTGGCGTCAAGGCTCAACATTCTTTTCTGTGCCCCTGAAGTCTCTGGTATACTTAACTTATCCCTCAAATGTTCTGTCTTAGCTCAGGCTGCTATGAAAAACACCACAGACTGGAGGGCTTACATAACAGACATTTATTTTTGTCCTGTGTTGGAGGCTGGATCTGGGTGCTAGCATGGTCAGGTTGTGGTGAGGCTCCCTCCTTGGGTAGCAGGTGACTGTCTTCTCGCTATGTCCTCACACGGTCTTTCCTTGATATGTGTGCATGGAGAAAGGAGAAAGGGATCGCTCTTTCCCTTTTCTTATAAGGGCATTAAGTCCATCATGAGGATCCCACCTCATGACCTTATTCTACACCTAATACCTCCCAAATGCCCCATCTCCAAATACCATCACACTGGGAGTTAGGGCTCCAACAGATGAATTTGTGGGGGAGGGACACAAACCTTTAGGCCATAACAAATCTTAAAGGATGCATATACCCAAACTTACCTGAGTACCAGCAGTATTCTTTGGAAAAACAAAACCTTTTCCAACACGGTGCTGGAAAATTTGCTTCTTTTGCCGCCTGGTGGGATCTTACAAGGTGATGCCCACAGACGTGAGCTGGATGGAATTTTGACCACTTCAGTAAATAGGAGGGGTTGATCTTTACAAATGAATCATTTCTAACTTCCAAATTGATCTAGATGTCACCTTTTATTTATTTTTTAATCAAAGTGCAAGACACATGACTGCTTTTGTCTTAGTTCCATTTGGCCTAGAGTACTTTCATTGTTCTTTTGAGGAATTATCACTCTTCTTTGTGGGAGTGGGTCATAGTTTCACAGTTTAGCACTTGAACGGCTTCTGTCGAATTCATCCCTTGGCTTCCAGCCTCTGCTAGGCTGTGGGAAGAGCCAGTCTGATTAGGAAAAGATAGAAACTCAGGTGCTAGGAATCCTTGACCAGCACCACGGTAATGGCTCCTGGTTCTTGGTAGTGAGTTGTCAAAACCAGCATTTTCTATAATCTGCTCTTATCAGGCAAATAAGCAGAAAGAGGATTCCAATTAAAAGCAGCATGCACATGCCACGTGGCTAATTCAGATTTGTTGTGGTGATTTCATTAGAAGCCACTAGAAATGTGTCTGTGCTCTGATGTTGGAGCCTGCAGGATGCTGGCCCTGGTAAGCGTGGCCTGATGTGAGAGATTTGGCATTGGAAGAGAGAGAGGGTCGTTCTGAGGAACCCCAGCCTTGCCACTTCGTGACAGAGCAGAATGTCCTCAGAAATGGGTCCTTTTGAAAGAGTGTGTTAATTCTTGGAGAGCACATTTAGAATACCTGTGTGCATTGCAAGACGAGGTAACCTGTAGGAATTACAGGTCAGACTGTGTAAATCCTTCAGGGTGGGGTCTATGTCTTAGCCCTTTCTGGTTCTATGGCCCTTAGCAGACTCCCAAACTCATGGTTAGTTATCAATAAATGCTAATGTTTTTTTTTAATAATTTTTAAAATTGTGGTAAAATATCAGAACGTAAAATTTACACTTTTCACCATTTTTTTCCTAAAGATTTTATTTATTTATTCATGAGAGACAGAGAGAGAGAGAGAGAGAAGCAAGCTCCCAAGGAGCAGGGAGCCTGATGTGGGACTCGATCCCAGGACCCTGGGATCATGACCTGAGCCGAAGGCAGACGCTTAACCGTCTGAGCCACCCAGGTGCCCCCACTTTTCACCATTTTTAAGTGCACAGTTCAGTGGAATTGGGGATGGTCACATTGTTGTGCAGACATTACCACCATCTACCTCCCGAACTTTTCCTCTTCAACCGAAACTCTGTAATGGCCATTACATGACAACTCCCCATTACCCCCTTGCTACAGCTCCTAGAGACCCCCACTCTGTTTTCTGTCTTTGTGAATTGGACTACTCTAGGTACCTCATTTAAGTATGAATTATCTAGTATTTGCCCTTAACATGACTGGTTTACCTTACCCATCATAGTGTGTCCTTAGGGTTCATCCACGTCCCAGCACGTGTTAGGACGTCCTTCCTTTTTAAGGCTGAGTACTATTTCATTGTGTGTTATGATGATTCATTTTATGGGCTAAGGGATGACCAGAGAGCTGGTGAAACATTATTTCTGGGTGTGTCTACGAGGGTGTTTCTAGGAGAGATCGATGTTTGAATTGGTGGGTTCAGTAATGGAGCTCATCCTCACCAATGTGGGTGGGCATTGTCTAATCATAGAGGGCCCTGAGAGAACAAAAAGAGAAGAAAGGGGAATTTACTTTCTGCTTAATCTGAGTCATCCCTCTCCTCCTGCCATCAGACATCAGCGCTCCTGGTTCCTGAGCCTTTGGGACTTGGACTGATTACACCACTGGCTCTGTGGACTGCCAGTTTGCAGATGGCGGATCATGGGATTTGTTGGCCTCCATAATCTGGTGGGACGATTCCTGTGCTAACTGTCCTCTTCTGTATCTCTCTCTGCATGCTATCTTGGTATCTTGGTTATGCTTCTCTGGAGAACTCCGGCTAATTTGTCTATTCCATGCCACCTGTTTAACCAGTCATCCGTCTGTGGCAACATGGGTTGCTTCCACCTTTTGGCTCTGTGAATCACACTGCTGTGAACATGTGTGTACAGATATCAGAGTGCTTGCTTTTAATTCCTTGTGGTATGTATAGTACCTGTCTTTTTGACTGGCATTTGAAGTGAGAAGAGCTGTGAGGACTGAAGTACTTCTTCTGGATTGAGGCCCCATATTACCTGTGCAGACTGACCTGCCAGGGCTCCCCCTGTCCTTCTGTACACTTGTGCATGGGCATCCCACCTTCCACGCTTGGGCTGCTCTAACCCGGTTTGGGACACTTCTCTTCTGTATCTCTGTCCAGTTCTGACATCCTTCAAGGCCACTTTGTGCCAGTCCCCACATGACCTTGACTGGAGCAGAACTCATGGATCTCTCTCCCAAGCTATGGTAAGACCACCCTGGGAGCTTCCTGACATCAGCCATATAGGATTCAGCAAAGTCACAGCCTTCTTGAGGGCGAGGCCACGTCTTCTGCCGACTCCCACTGTCCCAGCCTAGTACAGGAGAGGCTTTCGGCCTCTGCTTAGACCCCTGTGGCTGAGTCAGTTGGGGTCAGAGAACAATCCAGGGCCAAGGAACTTGAGGGTATTACCCGGGGATGTTGACAGTCTGGAGATGGATCCAGACTATTAGCTGGAGCTAAATAGCAGAGTTTAGAACCTAGAGGCAAGAACATTAGGAAGACGCAAGTTCAGGCATTGGAGATTTACACAGTTAATTATGTCAGAGAGGCAGGGCAGGGAGGGGGAAAGAGCTAACGCTCACCACGCCGATCCCTCTATATGTCATGGAACACCAATTTTAACATGTGAGGTAGGCAGGTTGTAAATGAAAAAGATAAAAAGTCCTTGGTCCCAGAGGGTTGTTGACACAATGTCACGCGGCTGTCTGGAAGGGGAAACAGAATTCAAAACCGCGTGTCCTTGGCCCCAAAACCTATTCTCTTTGTTCTGTAACTACTGCTTCTCCCTTTCTTCTAAGAGAACTTCTTCACCTTTCCCCTTGATCAGTTATCCCCACTTTCTCCTCCTCATCCAGGTACTTTGCCTTTCTTCTGCTCCAGTGCTTCCTTCATTCTGCTCAGAAGTCAGGGAATTCCTGATTCCCGTTCCGAGGTAGCAGGCTGTGTGATCCTCACAGTCTGTCTCTACTCAGTTTTTATGTCTAGAAACATAGGGTCTGTTATAGGGTCTGTTACGGACGGAATCGTATCCCCCCCCAAAATCATACGTTGAAGCCCCAATCCCCACTGTGGTTGTATTTGGAGATGGGTCCTTAAGGTAGATGATTAAGGTTGGATAAGATCACTAGGATGGGCCCTAATGCAATATGAGGGTGTCCCTGTAAGAAGATGGAGAGACACCAGGGACATAGGCACCCACCGCAAAGGCTGTATGAGGACACAGAAAGAAGGGGGTTGTCTGCGCTCCGAGGAGAGATGCCTCAGGGAAACCGACTCTGCTGACACCTTGATCTTCGACTTCCAGCCTCCAGGACGGTGAAGGAGAAACTTCCGGTGTTTAAGCCGCTCAGTCTGCGGTAGCTGGTTATGGCAGCCCGAGCAAACGAACACAGTGTCAGCCCAGGGTCCGGCTAGAACATGTGCTCCCATCAGCAGGCATTTTGTCTTGTTGAATTTCCAGCATCTAGAAGGGCAGCAGGAAGTGAAAATCTATGTTGGGTCAATTGAATGATTTTTAAAAATGGCTGTGCGGTCCTTTATATAAATAAGCTTTTGAGTGGAATCCTAATGTAAAAAAAAACAGACAAAACCTGGCTGTTCTAGGTCAGGGGTTGGGAACCCCATCTACCCAGCCTCCTCCTGGCCTCTGGGGCTCTTCCTCAGGACGTGGGGGCTCCACGGGTCACCAAACGGTTCTTCTCGTCAGGGGAAAGAATTCAAGAACGGAACAGTGCAGTGAGTCACACAGCCTGGCTTTAGTAAAGCAAAAGTACATTGTGAGGGTGGGGAGCAGGCTGAGAAAAGCAACTGTGCCGGGGGCGGGGGGTGGGTCAGGATCGTCTTGCTCATGCCTGCAGGGTCATGGGAGGCAGCTAGGGCGGTCTCTGACTGAGCTTGCTCCCAGTCATCCAGGTATCTCCTACAGGACAGGACAGGGAGTTTTTAGCCTTTCATGGTCCTTAGTGAAACTGTCATGGCAACCAACTCCCATAAGGGGGAGGGGGCGTCAAAACAGCAGCGTCAGGGAGCTTGCAGAGGCTGAGCCGGGCCGTTTCCTACCCGGGATAGTTACTGCAGCAGCCATGCTGTAGAGTGGGCTGCACCTGCACCAGGCCTGACCTGCTGCTTCCCTAACTGCCTCCCTGCTTGTCTTCCTAACACAGGGACGACTCGTCTCTGAGGCTCCCCGCCAGCCCTGGCATCATGTTAGGTTATTGAGCCAATGCCAGGGCTCCAGGTGTGGGAGTCCTGTAAAAAAGCTGAAGCAAAAGCTACAGAGCGGTGGGAGGATGCCCAGCCGTAGCACTGACAGGAGTTGCACAGCCCGTGCTAATCAGCTGTTGGTCCTCTTGAGTCCCTCGGAGAGGTGACCTGCCTTAGGTCTCTGCTGTCTTACCTAGAGTTAAGCTGTCCCTACAACCAATAATTGATGGAAGTTTTCTTTCATTTTCGTTGGTAGTTTTAATTGTAATTTTGGCCTATCTCCTCTCCCTATACCACCTACACAAATTACCCTGGTTAACTAAGATAATTGATCGCAATTTCATTGGTATTTAATGATTTAGTTTTTATTCTGTAGTCCCAGGTCCTACAATGCATCCCACTTCCTCCTTTATTTGTATCTCCTGCTGAGCAAGAAGTCAAGTCGCTAACAAAGGCTGTTGCATTTGGAGTGCAGCTATCTTAAAATAGAGACATTACACATTGCTGGAGGAAGCATTTGCATAGAGCCCAGTGGCAACAACAGTTCACACCGAGTCAGCAGTCAGCCCGCCTTGGAAAGTGTCCTGGACAGGGAGCATCTTCCTCATGCATGTTGGATTTGCCAAAAGTCAGCCTATGGTTTGTTGTTGGGAGTTTAAGGAGAGTTGTTGGGTCAGCCTCTCTCATCAGGAAACCAAAAGGAAAAAAAACAAAAAACAAAAACGTTTTGGCCACCTGGGAGAAAGGGTATGTCCTCCTCCACAGAGACAGAATACACAGCTCCATGCTGCCTGTTGGTGTCAGAGGGAAGAAGCAGGTTATTTTAAAGACATGTGCATGGGGTGTGTTCAACAAAATAGCAATAATCTGGAGTTAGAAACTGAGAGAATAAGAAAACAGGGCACCAGCTAAGAGGTGGATACGAAGATGGTCATAAAGCATCTTGGACATTTTACAATGTAAAAACTGGAGACGATTGAGATTACATGCACAATTGCACATAGAAGTTGCACACGCAGCATTTTCTGCTTTCATTGGTTCTGGGACCACAGCCATGGCTCCTGGCATCTGTAGACTACAGGTTAAGAACCCTGACCCATCTCCTGATTCTGCTCTTTCTTCCCCACTCTTCATGGCCAGAGCGATCGCTCCAAAGGGTATGTCTGATGGTGCCTCTCCTTGGCTTCAACCTTTTCAAAGAGGAGGTTCTTAATGATGGTATTCACTGCCTTCTTCTGCAGACCTCCCTTGGATACATGTTCCTGTGGCACTGAGCTGCCCAGAGGTGGGGGCCATGCCTCTCAGATATGTACACGTGCTTTCGTGATCTCACTTATTTCAGATAGAATTGAAGAAGCACACTGCTCGGAACACGCCTGCTCTGACATGTCTGCCTGGTTGAGTCTTTTTCATCCTTAAAGACTCCATTTAGGCGCCCATTCCCCTGGGAACCTTCCCTGAGTCTGCCCATCCTGGATTTCAAGTCTGTGCTTCTGCAGCTTCTTACGGGTACCCCGGTTTAGAGTGTATCTCCCCTCCTTGTATCAGCTTCCCCACTAAATGAGAAGCCCCTCAGGCAGTGACAGTGCCCAGTACATAGTAGATACTCAAATTATTTAAGCTGTCGGGGACAAATGGTCTACCATCGCTTGAATATCAGTTTAAATACAGGAGCAGAAGTGTCCCCAGGGGGGAGAGGACAAGCGGGAAGCCAGAGAGACTAGCAATTTTAAATCACTAGTTAAAGAAAAGGATGCAGAAAACATTTGAATGATGGGCACACAGGGTGGCTCAGTAGGTTAAGCATCTGCCTTTGGCTCAGGTTATAATCCTGGAGTCCCAGGATCGAGTCCCGCATTGGGGTCCCCGCTCAGCGGGGAGTCTGCTTCTCTCTCTGCCCTTCACCCCACTCTCTCTCGTTCTCTCTCATATAAATAAATAAAATCTTTTTTAAAAAGAAAACATTTAGACTGGGCGGATCCGCGGCGCGGTCGGTAGGCGCCCGTTCCTCGGCTCGTCGGCGATCAAGAAAACTTCACTGAAGATGTCTAAGAAACAACGAACTCAGTTTATAAATCCAGAAACTCCTGGCTATGTCGGATTTGCAAATCTTCCCAATCAAGTTCACCGAAAATCAGTGAAAAAAGGTTTTGAGTTCACACTAATGGTGGTCGGTGAATCGGGGCTAGGAAAATCAACTCTCATAAACAGCCTGTTCCTGACTGATCTCTACCCAGAAAGAATCATACCTGGAGCTGCAGAGAAAATTGAAAGAACTGTCCAGATTGAGGCTTCGACTGTGGAGATTGAGGAGCGAGGGGTCAAGCTGCGCCTGACAGTGGTGGACACACCTGGCTATGGGGACGCCATCAACTGCAGGGATTGTTTTAAGACCATCATCTCCTACATCGATGAGCAGTTTGAACGGTACCTGCATGATGAGAGTGGTTTGAATAGGCAGCACATCATCGATAACAGGGTGCACTGCTGCTTTTAATTTATCTCACCCTTTGGACATGGACTTAAGCCTTTAGATGTTGCATTTATGAAAGCGATACACAATAAGGTGAACATTGTGCCTGTCATTGCCAAAGCCGACACCCTCACCCTGAAGGAACGGGAGCGCTTGAAGAAAAGGATTCTGGATGAAATTGAAGAACATAGCATCAAAATCTATCACTTACCTGATGCAGAATCTGATGAAGATGAGGACTTTAAAGAGCAGACTAGACTTCTCAAGGCCAGTATCCCATTCTCTGTGGTTGGATCCAATCAGTTGATTGAAGCCAAGGGCAAGAAGGTCAGAGGCCGCCTCTACCCATGGGGTGTTGTGGAGGTGGAGAACCCGGAGCACAACGACTTTCTGAAGCTGCGGACGATGCTCATCACCCACATGCAGGATCTCCAGGAGGTGACCCAGGACCTTCACTATGAAAACTTCCGTTCCGAGAGGCTCAAAAGAGGCGGCAGAAAAGTGGAAAACGAGGACATGAATAAAGACCAGATCCTGTTGGAGAAGGAAGCAGAGCTTCGCCGCATGCAGGAGATGATCGCAAGGATGCAGGCGCAGATGCAGCTGCAGATGCAGGGTGGGGACGGCGACGGTGGGGTCGATGGGCACCATGTGTAAGAAAATGCTTTTGCAAGATACAGAAAACATTCCGCATGAGTACTACAGCTGCGTGTTTCCGAGAGATCATTGGAGGGGTGCCCATCCACATTTTACAGTACCTGTGCCTGAGAATTTAATTTTTTTTTTTAAACTTTTGATGTGTTTTGTATGAAGTACTTTTAACATTTGTATTTCGTTGCTATGTAATACTTTATATTTTGTGAGGTGAACCTTCCATTTTCATTTTTCTTCCACCTTAACTAACCACTAATGTTGGAATTGATTTCCAGGATCAGTCAGTATGTATAATTAACGTTGAGTTTCTTTGATTTGGCTGGCCTAACTGACTAATTGTTGAGGAGCACTCTTGATTTCATTTCTGGAACATTCGGACGTAGCCAGCATGTGCCTGGGTGCTAGTGACATGGACCCAGTGATACGGAAAGATGGGCTGGCATCTATCTGTAGGGCATTGACCTCCCAGGTCACCAAGATGGAGATTCTACCGGGCTTCGCTTTGTTTTGAGCACAACACCTAAAACCAGTTTTGCTGCTATAATTCATTACTGTTAATTCATCTGCACATTTACTTTTTTACCAAGTAAAACAATAGAATTATTATCTAATATGGTATGTGTATACTAAAATAGCTCTTTTTAAAAAACAGGCAATTAGGAGCAAATTTTAAGAAGTCTTTGGATTCTGATGCTAGGTCATTTTTTCAGCTGCTCTGCAGAGAACCTGCCACAAGCCACATTTTGTAGTGTTCCCCATTGATACCGGTTACCCTCCGCTACGGACAGCGAGTGTCCGCGAGCTCCAGTTTTCATATTACAGCAGCGATTCTTACCCACGCAGAGAGAGCCAATAAATGATTTTTACTCAACTAACATGAAAAGTTACTTTTTTAAGGAAAATTAATAAGTGATGTATTTAGAAACCAGTCTTTTTACGTTTTTATAT
The DNA here is from genome assembly GCF_002201575.2 of Neomonachus schauinslandi. Classification (NCBI taxonomy): domain Eukaryota; kingdom Metazoa; phylum Chordata; class Mammalia; order Carnivora; family Phocidae; genus Neomonachus; species Neomonachus schauinslandi. The sequence goes on along the minus strand of NC_058404.1, from coordinate 6,123,396 downwards.
GGCACCCTAATGTATTTTCTGTAACTACAGGTTTATAAGATCTGCCTGAGCAGTGAGAATCAGGGTCCTTTGGGGGGTAGCCCTCTGAAGCCAGACCTGTCCTGGGCCCTGAGGCTAATGGCCCCATGATGCCTGAATGCCGACCAGGTTTTCCTGATTCGGCTTTCCTTTAACTGGTTCTCTAAAATTTTTAATAGTTTTCTGAAAGGAGGCAAATAGCAGCAGTCATTTTTTTATGTGCAGATTGTTATCCATTTTCAGCCATCATCACGTCCTTCGTTATGTGTACTACAAACCTCCCCGTATGTCGGGTGAGACGGAAAGACATTTCAAATCTGCACCGTGGTCTGACTGGTAGACCACCAGTCAGATCAGTCTTCTGTGCTCTGTGGCCTTGGCCCTTTCCTTCCTTCCAAGGGGTGCTGAGAGGCTCTGGGGCTTGCTTTTTTCAACATTTCTACTGACATTGGGAAAGTGGTCCCCAGAAAGTGATGGGTGAAAGGACACCTGGAGGGAGCAGGTGTTGGCTCCATGTTTTCATTTTGCTCTAACAGGAGGGGCAGAGATGCAGAAAACACTTCCCCTGGGGGGCGCCTGGGTGGCTCAGTCGGTTAAGCGACTGCCTTCGGCTCAGGTCATGATCCTGGAGTCCCGGGATCGAGTCCCATATCGGGCTCCTTGCTCAGCAGGGGGTCTGCTTCTCCCTCTGACCCTCCCCCCTCTCATGTGCTCTCTCTCTCTCATTCTCTCTCTCAAATAAATAAATAAAATCTTTAAAAAAAAAAAAAAGAAAGAAAACACTTCCCCTGGGAAGGGATGGGAAGAGTTTTTGCTTGGGCCAGACAAAATAAAGTGACGTGGTCGAAACACATTAGTCACAGAGGCGGGCTACAGACAGCAATCAGGTGTTCTCGAGAACTTTGTCTTCCCACTGTTGCATAAGGTTGACTAGTCACAAGCCTTAGGTTCAGGCACAGTTGTACAGAGTTCTTACCAAGGGAAAGTGTTAAGTGACTTTAGAGCACCTCCGTGCAAGGCCGGCTATTTGGGTTATTTTGGCACTAAGTACAGTAGTAAAAGCTGTTTAAAAGGTGGAGCTGGGGTCACATGTACG